>NC_048597.1:32542031-32848229 GCF_003668045.3 Cricetulus griseus
GACTGTGGAAGCAGATGTCAATCAAATTCCTGATGATCAAGGCAATCTCTGGGCTGTAAGTAAATTCTCATAGAGCATTCTTTGCAAACAAAGAAAGTGGGCTTCCTTAGATAATTCCAGTTTATCTTTAGTTAGTTAAGTAGAATCATATGGACGGCTAGAAAAAAGTAATTAGAAACACTCTTGGTCCCTTCGAATGACTACAGTTGCCTAAGTTTAGATTCATAAAGAAAGATACGTAATGGTGGATAGATAGATAGATGATAGATAGATAGATGATAGATAGATAGATGATAGATAGATAGATATAGATAGATAGATAGATAGATAGATAGATAGATAGATAGATAAAGTTAGGTAGACATATTATAGACAAACAGATAGGTAAATAGATAGATAGAAATTGTAGATACAGATGTCACTATTAAAGCCTTTAAAACAAAATTGGTGGGAAGAACCAGAAGTAAAGCTGATTTGGGTGATCTTTTGGAATACAAACCATTGAATAAAGTACCAAAGTGGTAGAAGAACTATTGGAAAACACACCATGGCTCTTTTGTTAACATCCAGGTTCTCTTTGGGTTTCTGTACTAGTGCCAATTTCATGACTTTTAGACCAGACATTATCTTTCACTCAAAGTTGAAGATGGTGCCTCTGACGATTCTGACTGTGCTTGGGACCTTTTCCTCTACTGGATTGCCAGCCATGATATGAAGGTGTGGGCCCAGTCTTACTGTATCTTGTTAGTCCATTCTTGTTGTATGTCTCTGGGAGACCTGCTTTTTTTTATAGGGAAACTAAGAAGGATTTGGTCTAGGTGAGAAAGAAGGGAGTTGGTAGAGTGGAAGGAGATGATGTAATGTATGAATGAAGAATAAAATTTTAAAACTTGATGCCCATAAATTGGTTCACATAGAAACAATGTATCTAGTATTCTATGAGGGATTTGGGTTGTTCTGTTAAGTTCTAGTTGTTTAACATGCTTTCTTCTATAAATAAAAAAGAAGTCAGTCTGCTTAGAAGTCAAACAACACATGGTTGTTATCAGCATCTTTTCTCACAGATTGTGACTTATCAAAAGGAAGCATTGTGTACAAAGATTCGAATGAATCTCAAAATTTAACTAAATTTATTTCATGAATAGCCTTTGTTATATTAGTGGGTGTTAAAACCCAAGTCATATATACATTATGCGAGAAATATATCACAGAACTACACCTCCTGTACCTCCAACCTCAGGCCTTAATCTTCTTGGTTCTCTGTTGTTGTTGTTCACCTATGAAATAAGGGTTGGTAAAGGTAATCCCTTTTATTTTGAGATATGTTTAAATTCTAAAAAAAAACAAAAACAAAAAACAAAATTGAGTGTGATATGGTGGTACATGCTTCTAATCCCAGCACTTGGGAGGCAGAGGCAGGTAGATGTCAGTGAGTTTGAAGCCAGCCTGGTCTACAAAATGAGTTACAGGGCAACCAGAATTGCTATACAGAGAAACCCTGTCTTAAAAAAAACAAAACAAAACAAAAACAAAAACAAAAAAACCTTGAGACTTGACTATCAAAGAGAAAGAGAGAGATGATAGAAATTGATAAATGATGGTGATAGAGACTTTAGATGTAGATATTACTGTCTCTTTCTGTGTGTAATGTGTGCATGCATGCTTATTTGTATAAAGAGAGTAAAATATGGGAAAGTAAATTATTTCTTTGATTGTTGTAAATAGTGAATTAGTGACACTCCCCAAGTCTTTTTTATATCTTTATAATCAAAAGTATTTCATTTCCACTTAAGTGAGTTGACTACTACCTTAATATGAAAAGAAAATTATAAAGATTATACACTTCCATTTTTTTAAATTTTCTTATGTATCTTCCATCCAGAAGCAGAGTCTACCATGAGAGTCTGGTAATATTACCTTGATATTATGTACTCCCATCATCTCAGCCTTTACCTGAAAATGATGCAGAATTTCAAGTCACAAATGATCACATGCTCCATTCCATACCAAACCAACCATTCTTTTATTAGGCCATTTTATATTGCTGTAGTAAATACCTGAGGCCAGGCAATTCATACAAATTCATACAAAACCTTACTTCTAGAAATGAGAAAGTTTGAGATCTAGTTCTCAGAATGCAAAGCAGAAAAAGACTGGAGTCAGTCCTGGGCATGTAGCTGACCCACAGTATCCTGAGGATGCTTGACATCTCTTGTTTGATATACTTCCTTTCTATAGACTTGTACCCCACTGCTGAGACAGGAGCTAAGCACTAGTGTTTTCTACCTGCCTTTTAGGTCATCCTTCTATTGCCCGGATGTGCAGCTCCTGCCATCATTCTATCCATAATAATCTCTCATTAGAAGGTCACCTGCTTAGTTTCATCTGCTGAACTGCTTTTCATTCTTTACTATATGACCAGGCTGAGAATCCTTCAAGTCTTTAAATTCTGTTTCCCTTTTGATTGTAAATTCTATTTCTCTATCATTTCTTTTTATGAATTTAAAATATGTAGCTAAAAGAAGTCACAAAAAACCCTAAAGCTTTATAGCTCATATATTTCATGCACCAAATATTCACATTCATCTCTTCTTAAATTCTGCTTTCCACATGCCATGGGCATGAACATAATTCAGCCAAGTCTTTGCTAGTTTATAATAAGAATGGCCTTTCCTTCAGTTCCCAATGCATTCTTCCTCTTTTTTTCTTCTGTTACATTATCAAAATGGCCTTTCTGTTCACATTGCCACCACAATTCAGAGCACAACTACCTAGTAAATCCCTCAGAATCTTCGAACCCTTCCTATCTTTTGCTATTCACTCAATCTCCTTAGTGTTCTATTTACAATAATCTACTTCTTTTCTTCTCTTGTGTGTCCAATCTATTCCATCCTCTGGCCATCATACAATTATTTCACCTGTATTTCCATGTTTGAAGTATTCATCCTAGTTTAATATATATTCTACTGGCCTGTCAATACTTCTAAGGTGGTATCTGAATGCTGAAGCTTCCAGAGGAAGGATATGCCATGATGGAAGAATGGAAGAGAAAAATGGAAAAGAGCAGTGAACATACCTTTTTGTCACAGCTCTAATGCTTTGGGTAGCTTATTATGTTAAATCGATACCCACACTAGGGATAGATTACACTCTACAAGAAGTGCTTTTCCCTTCTGTGCCTTTAATACGACTGCATGGCAAACATTAAAACCATAGCATTCTTCGATTGTTTTTCCTTATCAGTTTCCCTCTTTTACTCACATACAAACTTCAGCCCACCACCCCGCACACATTGGTCTCACCCTATCCTCTGTATTCTCTCTTTTTTTTTCCTTTCTTGCTTCTTTCTTGCATATGTGTTCTTGATTCTCTTAATGCACTTAGGCTGTTACTATCCAATACCATAAACTGTATGGTTTATAGACAACTAGAATATGTTTTGTAACATTTTGGAGATAGAAGTCCAGTATTTGCAGACTTAGTGTATTACGGGGGCTTGCTCTCAGCTTCATAGACAGCTACCCTTTACCTGTGTCCTCTCATCATAGAGGTACAAGGTAGCTCACTGGGGTCATTTTAATAAGGACACAAGTGTCATTTATGAAGCTTCTACCTGCATAACCTAATAATTTCCCCCAGAAATGACATCCTATTACCAGCTGTTTAAGGTTATTATTTCAACATATAAACAGCCTTTATATGTTTTAAAATCAGTACCTATCAAAAATAGCCTTAATTATTTATATATTTATCTGTAGGTTCTATATAATTTTTTGAAATTTTAGATCATTTGGTTTGCAGCCCTCAACTGGAATCAGTGACTGCCAGTGTTTTCTTTTCTGTCACATTGGAACTGAATTGAGAAAATGGTCTTTTTTTTTAGAAGTCATTTATTAGAAATTGAGAAAACATTCAATCACTGGGAAATTGCATCTAGCAATTAAATAAATGAAAGAGAATATGTGTGTGTGTTTCAATAGCATCCTGCTTTTGTATGTTCATAAGCAAGACTCACACACAAATGTCCATATGCTGAGAAGGGATCCTTTTGGTATTAAAAATTAAAGTATATGACAGAAAGGATTTCTCTTCATTATCATTTTATCTGTACAGCAGAGACAAACAGGTAGACAATAGTTAGTAGACATTAACTGCTGATCAGTTAATACCAGGTACTCTGAAGTGTTTGGGTATATTTAATAATTAATCATATTAACAACCCCTTGAAGTAAATGTATTACTTTTATCGTTTAACAAATAAAGAACCAAGTCACCAGGAGACTGAATGACTTTATCATATCCAGCAGGTGGCTGCTATGGGTGTCCAGCTTCTCCTGCATCACAAAGGACAGTTGGAAAATTCAGGCTTTTGCTGATGCTGATTTTGTGGTTTCCCTGAGGCCAAAGGCTGATTACTCTCTGTTGCCATTTTGAATCCACAAAAATGGCAGCAATAAAGAATGCCTGTGTCACCAGAGTGTTATATAGTGCCTCTAATTACCAACTGATACTTAATCCTGCAAACATGAATTCCCCACAGTAGTTCATTATTCTTACATTCAGTATTTAAAGATACTGACTGGGAAATTATTTTCGTGAAGTACTCCTGTTAATTTTGACAAGTCAGCAGGTTTTGACTGTGTTTAGGAAATCTCGTTGTGAGAAAGAAAACATTTCTCAAACACATGATCAATAAGGGACTGTATACCATATTGTAAGAGAGTAACTGTTCTTTCTCATCCAAACACAGAAACAGCTCTTAAGAGCACCAATTAAAAATATATAACTTCATGACCCTGAGAACAATATTATGAAGAGGCGAAAGACCTGCAGAGAGATAATCGTTATGGAAACTATTTTTAGTATCAGTCAAGAGTGACTCTTTCGTGGGTGGGGAAGAAAACGCTCTTCATAATAGGCCTTTGGTCTATTATGAAAGCCATGTACAGCCCAGCATCACACTCTACATGATGCCTGTTTCTTTATTTCTACTTACTTTACTTTCTCTAGGTAAGTTTTTGCACAAGTGGTCATTGAATAAATAACCCATTGTTTTTAAAAGATAGATAATTGGCCTCTGTTCTTGGTCCTGAAGGGTGGTCTCCCCATCATGGTATGGGTACGAGGCAGGACTAGTCATGGGTTGGCCACTCCCAAAATTTCTGTGCCAATTTACCCCTGCATATATGTAGGCAGGACAAATTGTGGGTCAAAGGCTTTGTGGCTGGTTTGGTGTCCAAATCTCTCTACTGGAAACCTTGACTGGTTACAAAGGATGGCCAGTTCAGGCTATGTATCCCCATTACTGGGAGTCTTTACTAGGGTACCATTTTAGATTCTTGGGAGTTTCCATAGCACTAGGATTCTAGCTCATCCCAGAGATAACCCACAATTCCAGGTGTCTCTCTTTCTATCCTCCCTGTAACTGAATCCCCCAACCTGTCCATCTACTTTGTCTATTCTAAGAACTCTTTCCAGGGAGATTCATGTGCCCCACTACCCCTCCTTGTTAACTAGTGTCTTTGGGTCTGTGAATTGTAGTTATCCTTCACTTTGCAGATACTATCCTCTTACAAGTGAGTACAAACCATGTTTGTCTTTCTGGGTCTGGGTTACCTCACTCAGGATGATATTTTTTCTAACTCCTGCAAATTTCTAGATCCATTTGCCAGCAAATTTCTTTATGTTATTCTTTTAATGTAAACAGTAATACTCCATTATGTAAAATGTACCACCTTGTCTTTATCCATTCTTTGATTGAGGGATATCTAGGTTGTTTCCAGGCTGAGGCTACTATGAATAAAGCTGTTATTAATGCAGTTGGGCAAGTGTCCTTATGATATGCTAGAGCATCCTTTGGATATATGCCTAAGAGTGGTATATCTGGGTCTTGAGATAGATCAATTTCCAACTTTCTGAAATTGGGAATAGTGATTTCCAAAGTGGCCGTACAAGTTTGCACCCACACCAGCAGGGAAGGAGTGTTCCCCTTGCTCCACATCCTCTCCAGTATGAGTTGTCACTTGTGATTTTTGATCTTAGCTATTCTGGAAAGTGTAAGATGGAATCTCAGAGGGTTTTTTGTTTGTTTGTTTGTTTTATTTTTTTTTGACTTGCATTTCCCTGAAGGACGGTGAACATTTATTAAGATCTGTGTCCCATTTTTAATTGGATTATTTGGTTTGTTGATGTTATGTTTCTTGAGTTCTTTCTATATTTTGGAAATTAACCCTCTGTCAGATGTGGGGTCAGAGAAGATCTTTTCCATTTCTGTGTGCTACCATTTTGTCCTATTGACAGTGTTCTTTGCCTTACAGAAGCTTTTCAGTTTCATGAGGTCCCATGTATAGAACCAAACATGACTGGCAAAAAGAAAGTCAATGAAATGTTTCCTAATATATTCTGCTATTATCATAGATTGGTGTGTATCCCAATTGTCATCAGATAGGCTTCTTTAAGCAACTGAAGGAAACAGATACAGAGACCCACAACCAAACATTCGGTGGGTCTCATGTAATCCTGAAGAAGAGGGAGAGGAGGGATTATCAGAGTAAGAGGGGTCAAGGACAGCACAAGGAAACCCACAGACTCAGCTATCCTGGGCTCATATGGGCTCTCAAAAGCTGAGCCAACAATCAAGGAGCCTGTATGGGACTGAGCAAGTTCCTCTGCATATATGTTATAGTGTGTAGCTGGATCTTCTTGTGTAACTTCTAAGAGTGGAAGCAGGGGATGTTTCTGACTCTGTTGCCTGCTTTTGTGACCCTTTCCTCATACTGGATTGCCTTGTCCAGTCTTAATACAAGGGGAAGTGCATAGTCTTACTGTAACTTGATATGCCATGTTTGGTTGGTATCCATGGGAGGCCCACCATTTTCTGAAGAAAAATGGAGGAGAGTATATGGGGGGTGTGGTAGGGGAGAGAATAGGAGCAGAAGAGGGAGGGGAAACTGCAGTTCAGATGCAAATAATAATATCATCATCATCATCATCATCATCATCATCATCATCATCATCTATGGTCTCACTACCTAGAGATGAGCAATATGGACAAAAAAAAGATATATAATCAGGAAGTATACATCATCACCTCTAAGAAATTAAATGAAGCAGTTCTTATACTAATAATCAGCATTAAGAATCGTTTTGAAATTATGTCTATTTACTACTTAATGCATTTTATTTCTTTCCCTCTGGTGAAGTTTTGGCCTCACTTCTAGGAAGATTCCTCTTACCTGCATTTATTGCTTAGGGACAGTGCTTTTCCTCTCCCATCATCCTTCCTCTTTAGTCACCTACCTCATTTCTTTTGTGAACTTTAATGTAAGCTTGTACTTAAACTGCTGTGATTATGGCACAATGATTTAAGAATGGCAGCACTGTATAAAAATTAAATAGAAGCCCTTATTCACATTGTGATCTAGTTGAAATGCAGATTAGGATTCATCTTGTTTGGCAGAAAAGTGTTGGAAATAGGATGAGATTTTGCATTCTTAAAGTTATAATAGGTGGATGCCAACAATACTGGTCCAGGTATCATCCTTGAAGTCGTGAGTTGTGTGGTTCTAGAGAATGCACCTCTCTATTGCTCCATTTCATTAAGTATGGATAAAGAGAAAATAGTCACAACCCTTTGGGACATACACACTAACATATATGGCTGTATTTAGTGACTGAGGCCACTATAGACATTACATAATTAACATGATATCAGAACCTAAAGTAAAATGGGATAAACCAAATCAGTTTCAGATACAACTTAAAGTTTCTTAAAAAAAAAAAACTCAGATTTCTTGAACCAGAAAATAAAGCTTTTATAATCTTTTTTCCCTCCTATCTTATTTGCAATGTCCACTGTAGAGAAACTGGATATGAGCATTTGGTACTAATTAAAATAGCATTACCTGAAAGAAAATGAACATCAAGGGAACACACTGATACAAACACTCATTATAGAAATTCCATATCAATTTCCATGTTGTGTAGAAAACATTATACTCTTCATGGAGCCCTGTTTGGCTTAGTGGACCAGGGAGTCCCTCTGGTTCTAGAACAGAGATTCTCATAGTAAAAAGACTGTAGCTGAGCCAGGATAGCAGCTACAGCAGCATCTGTCTATCGTGAACATGGAAGGACAGAAACTGAAAGGACATGTGTACTATTTCATTATGGCTAGAGACCATACACACATACAAATGATTAAAAAAAAATCGCGGCAGTTGTTCAAGGTTTAAAATCTCTATTATTTCATATATATATATATATATATATATATATATATATATATATATATTAGAAGCACTCTTATTTACATATCAACCCCCTAGTCCCTTGCCCTCCCATCCTCCCATGTTCCCCACCAACCAACCCCAACCCACCCTCCCACCCACTCCCCAAGGATAGTGAGGCCCTCCACGGGGGAACATCAAGGTTCGTCACATCATTTGCAGGAGGGCTTAGGCCCTCTTTCTTGTATCTGGGCTGCAATAGTATGCCTCCATAGGAAATGGGCTTCCAAAGTCCATTTGTGCTCTAGGGATAAACACTGGCTTCACTGTTAGAGTTCCCATAGGCTGCCCTGGCCTCCTAGCTGGCACCCACATTCAGAGGACTTGATTCAGTCCAATGCTGTTTCCCCAGCTGTATGACTAGGTTCTCCATGCTCTCACTAGGTCAGGTCAACTGTTTCTGTGGGTTTCTCCAGCACAGTCTTGGTTCCTTTGCTCATCCCTCCTCCCTTTCTGCAACCGGATTCTCTCTTATTTCAAAAAGTTTTTTGATCGTTGGTTTGAGGAACAAACTATTTTTCCATTCATTTATTTAGCTCATAAATAAAGTCATGTACAATTATGACAGAGGAACAAACTTTTAAAAAGAAAAGTTATACCATGTAATTTGTATTTAAAGACAGTACATCCAAAACATGGAAAAGCAAAACTAATTAAAGTAAATACTCAGGATAAATATCATTACCACTTTAAAATATGTGTTAGGAAACATTGATTGTGTGTGCTTCCTAGTGGTATACTGTGGCTGTGGCTTCTGTAACAAAAGACAGGAAGCCAGGGGCATTTCTCAAATGCCCTGTATGTTTATTTTAATGTAGCATAGATTTCAGCAGAGTGATATCAAAATTTAGAGGTAAAAGTAAAGATTGTAAACATGATAATATCAGATTGTATGTTCTACTTTCCCAGAAAAATGTACCAATATACTGTCTACTATAGCAGGGAAGGCATGATGGGTGGCCCAGGGTCATAGAATAGCAGACTTCTGGTATTCAGTTACACAAGATATATATGGATGACACTTCAGCTAACCTGCTATTCCTCAACCTCTTAAAAAAACTACATATGGCACATGACAAAGTAATAATCAGTTCTTTTCAAATCCCTAGACATATACCTTGTAAATTGCTTCTCATCATTTCCATAAATTCTGGTTGTTGTTGTTTGTTTGATTGATGAGGTTAAAATAAACCAAGTCATTTTGTAATTCTGACATTCCATTCTTGCATAACTTTATTATTTCTGTTATGCATTGTTTTGCTGTGCATGGGGATAGGAAATAAGAATAAAGAAAAATAAGATAATCAACAACTTTAATCAAAACAGGAGAAAATTTAAAAGTGCAACTAAAGAGAATTACATTCAAAATAGGGATAAAAGACTAATTCAATTTTATCTGCAATTTAATAGCCTATATATTTTCTACAAAATTTTAGGAAAATAGAAAAAAAAGGCTACCTAATATAATAAATTATCAACTTGAAGACAGAAAATAATGCAGTCCTGAACTACTTGGATGACAATAGTAGACTTTTCAGTGGCTGTGAATGACAGAGAGAGTACAAGAAATACCCAAATGAGGTTCTTACACTAATGTACACCAGAAATCATGGGGGTTTTTTTGTAAAAATAAGTTTTACAAGGTCCAAATACTGTGTTTTTTCTGTTGCATTTGCATTCTTTGGAATTCTTTTTCTAGGGAATATCAAGATCACAAATACAAACTATACAAACATGCTCTAAATTTCACATCTACATTAGGAAAATGGAAACAAATCTCTGAGGAGGATGAGGTTTCCTGTTTGTTCACTTGTTTGCTTTAACATTATCACAAATTAAATTGTAGTCTTCAAATAATTTATGGAAATATAATGTTGCTTTGTGAAGTCAAATATATAAAACAAGCATCTTTGTATTCCAAGATAAGAATAAAGGCTAGTATGTCTCTTATTCATTCTAGACTTTTTATATAAAACTAAAATCGAAACTATCTAGACCAGTAGTGCACTACCTATAGGGTCATGACCCTTTTGGTGTGGGAGGGGTCAACTGATACTTTCACAAGGATCACATATCAAATATTTACATTAAGATTGATAACAGTAACAAAATTATAGTTATGACGTAGCAACAAAAATAATCTTATGCTTGGGGGTCACATAACATGAACTGTATTAAAGGGTCACAGCATTAAGAAGGTTGAGAACCACTGTTATAGATTGTATTACCTAATGCTTAGAAGTTTTTGTAAGTTTTCTTCTATAAGTATAGGTATTTTGTCTACATGTATGTCTGTGTCTGGTGCCTGTGCGGGCCACAAGAGGGCATTGGATTGTCTGGAACTGGAGTTACAGAGGACTTGTCTTGTTGGTGAGGTGAATTGAACACAAATCCTCTGGAAGAGCCACCAGTGCTGTTAGCGACTGAGGTGTCCTTCCACCAACCTTTTTCCCTATGGAGTTTACTAACTTTGACTGAGTCACTGTCTAGTTGGAAACATTGGTTCTTTTCAACTGCAGTTCAAAGTATAACAATGCTTTTTGGCTGTGGGGAGCCAATATTATTTGTGGCTAGAAATAAAAGGATAATTACCAGTTCAGTAATTGGTTCTCTGATTCTCCCTTGCACCTATCATCAGTCAGATACTTAGTAAGTAAATCTCTATATTGAACAAAGAAACATTTCTTTTCATGAGTCTAAAACCAATGATTATAAGAAAGCCACACAAAGCATTGAGAGAATTCCTTGAAGAGGTGATGTAACTGTTCCCAGAGTTTCACTGATTCCTTAAAGAATTATAGCAGATAAAAGGGACCACAGAGACAGTCATGTGCAGTAGCATGTTTTCTTAGTAGCCAATCATAAATGTAAAGGGGTTTCCACACTGGAAATTCCCTTTTCCAATAAATGCTTTTGTGGAACAATACAAAGTGACTCTGATCTCTATTCTTTTGCATTTCACTTACTATTTGATGCTTCTTTCAATGATTGGCATTGACATTTATGAAATGAAGCATTTAACACATGTAAACAAAAAATTATGGCTTCCAATTATAAACCAATTGAAAAATCAACTTGTTACGATAAATCTTTCTGCCAAAAGCTGCCTGAGCCGCCGTTTCCCACCCCCACCCCGCGCCACGTGTGAGCTTTTTCACCAGATGCCTGCCTGAGTTAGGGCCCAAATGAATACACAGAAACTTGTATTAAGTTCAAAGCTGCTTGGCCAATGACTAGGGTTCCTCATCTGTTAGCTCAGTCTTAATTATCATAAATCTATATATTTTATAAGACATTATATTGGATGCCTTATTGGCGTCCCTCCTTGCTGGTGGATCACTTTGTGCTGCTGGAGGAGCAAGGGGAAAAGGGGACTCTTTCTGTTTCTCCTTTACTTTAATATGAGTCTCCTTGCTATGTCACTTCCTGCCTGGATCACCACCTCTTTACTACATTTCCCAGAATCCTCTTTGACAGCTAGTCCCATCTAACTTGTCTCATTGGCCAAACAGTATTTTATTTAACAATCAATAAGATAAACATACACAGTACATTCCCCATCATCTCCTCTTTTCTGTGTAAATAAAAGAAGGATAACTTATCTTTTATAATAACTGAAGAAAACTATAACCATAACTATCTGTCTTCAATTCTATCAAAGACCACAGAAGGATAATATATAAACTCTAGAATTGACAGAGACATCTCACTACCTGGACCGTCACCCAAAGTTCCTCTGTAATGTTGGGACATCCATCTTCGGCCCATAGGCCACAGTGTGTCTGGCACACTTCTCCATTTCAACAGGAACCCTTCAGTACTGTCTTGTTTTGTAAGTTCAGCAGTCACTTTCTTGTGGGTCCTGTATGTCCAGGTTATACAGCATCAAACAGTCCAGGCAAGAGCAGTTTCTTGCCCAAATGGCTAAACTTGCCATGTTGAAAGCAAACTCCATAACGAGTTTCTTTGATGCCCATCCTCCTTTCTGACGTAATTGGTGTGCCAGGAGCAGTTGTGTCTCACTGCCAAGAAAAACCCTAAACCATTTAAATGCCAAATTTCTATAGGTCTCTGAAAGGTTTGAAGAATACCTAACCATCTCAAATACACCTCTGTAAATCTAGAAAACCTGATTAACCTAATTATAAGTTCTGACTATTATTGGTAAAAGATCTGTATAAACACAATACCTAAACAAGAGGAGACATAAATATCACAAAATTGACCTTAAAGTTGTATCAATAAATGAAAATCTATACCAATGCAAAGTATTCATTCCTATATCCTATTCACCTTTTCTTTCTTTAAAAAGAGATTGACTATGCTCATTATCATTTATAACTAACCCCATTTAATGAAAACAAACATCTATAAACAATATTTGGCAATATGGGCGTCATTCTTTTTAAACTGCTTCCTGCTGATTGGGGGCGAGGTTTATGCCATATGGATCATGATAAAACATAGAAACCTGACCAAGTCCTTGTTTTTGTAGTCTGTAAGGCTGTATCATCTCAGCTTCAGGGGGTCTTGCTTGATCAAACCATATTAGTCTGGAAGGAATCCACAGCTTTTTATTTTCTGTGGAAATACAAGCAAAACCTTTATTTCTAAGTAGCCTGTCCTTAAACTTAAATTTTGAAGTTAGAGCATTTTAAAAATGTATAAGTTGGATTAATTTAGCAGCATTTATAATCAAATGTATTTTAGCAGCATTAAGTCCTTCCTCGGCAATCAAGCAATTTAAAGACAACAATATGGCATATAGTATCCAGATTCTCTAGTTCAATGACATAGATAATGACACATCCTTGTGACCTTACATAAGCCTTTAAAAAATTTTGCTTAAATTCTGACAGCCAACATGAAATTGACATACTACACTATTTTTAAATATCTTTTTAACTCCTTGACAATCAAAGACATCCATTCTCTAATCATACAGACATGGCCTGAAATTCTGGTTTTTATGTTTGATTTTCCAGGTGATAAAGGTTTTAGTTTCTCAAACCTTATATTCCTCGCCTGTTAGGAAAAGGTGGTACAACTGTATAAGCTATTTATGTGGAATGAATTAAATGGGAGTTTTAAGTATCAATCTTTTTATTCACTGCCTATTATGTCTGGATATATAGTATGCACCCAGTGTTCATAATTGTTCAATATTGGTATTAGCATCAGTATCAACACCAGCTTGATTACCGTCCCCCCAGGGACTCTATAAATTTTTATTACTCACATAGAATGCTGCTTACCAAAGCTACAGGCAGGAATATCGGAAGAGTTATTGCTGTTCTTTAGACGATGTGGAATCAACAGAGTCACTAGTCTGTAAACATGAACATTAACTGACTCAGCCTAGAACATGATGTTATTTTTCTTAAAGAATTTTTAACATAAATATATGATGACATTCTAATTTTAAATTAACAACTTTATTAAAATATGAATTAACACTTAAAACCTGAAAAAAGTTGACATTTAGATAAGACAAAAATATTCTTGCAAATTATATGTAAGTAAACATAGATCTCTGTAAATTTAACATGGGAAATAATTTTACTATTATTCAAAATTTTACCTGTAGATTAAATATCCTAATATCATCATAGACTTATGTTGATTTAGGTTCCTCACTCTTCCTTTAAAGGGTTTAACCTAGGAGAACATTTTACATAGTATGAAATTATCTTCAACCAGTTTTATTGCAATTATGTCATGCTTTGCTAACTGATTCACCTACCTTTTCTTCTCTACCTTCTTGGTTTTCCTTTCTCCATCTCTGTCTTTGTTTGGTAAAGGGATGTATACAGAGCATATGTGACAGGAAAGCATTGCACTCCTTTCTCCATCACTGTACTCTGCCTGGCTCTCTGATTAAGAGTCTGTGGAAATACAGACATCTTCTAAATGGTCAGTATTTTAGCAAATGATCAAGTATTTCCTTTACAAAAAATATTATTGAATTGTGAACCTTCTTTGCAATTATACAAAAGAATTATGCAAAAAAACTCTAACATGAATATGTGTTCATGCATGTGTGTGTAAGATAAATCCAGGAATGGTAGAAGCCTGTGTGGCACAAGTGTCTTAGATACAAAGTCAGTGCTCTTCAAACTTTCTCTGACAATTGAATAGTGTTATTTCATAAGATACCCCATTAAGAAAATACACTGAAACAAGACTAATACCTTGTTTGCAAATCTACTGTATTAGATTTCGAAATCTACAAACCTACTGTATTAGATTGTTGCACAATCTCTTGAAAAACAAAACTTGGCCATTTTAGGACAGCATTGTCTATCTCCCAGAACATATGAGGATCAGGGATCCAAGAGTAGCTGAGCTAGATGGCTGTGACTGAAGATCCCATGGGCTGTATAAAGGCTCAGGGGCTGAGGATCTTTTAAATTCACTAACACAATAATTGATGATAATCCTCATCAATTCACCATATAGTTTCTGTCATATTTGAGAGCATGATTTCAAGAGACAATGATTACAGTGCCCTTACTAACTTGGTCATGGTATCTCTAATCATGGTATAATAAGTGATTGCTTATGATTGTAAATCTAGGAGTTGGGATCTTGAGGTTCAATCTTGGATGCCATTTACTATATCAGGCTTATAGGGCATAACATGTGATGCTTCAATTTGGCTTCCAAATGAAGGCAATACTATGTACTCACCCACTTCCTTTAAACTCCACTTAAGGAATTTTAATGATACAGTCAGCTTATTTTTTCAGAATTTCTGTTAGTCCACTTTAACATCACCTATAAGAGAGACCTTGTTTATTTCTAAATACTGAGTTGTGTCATTTAAATAACATGTGGGATGATTTCAGTATCTAAAATAAGTGAAATAAGCAACCCAAATAAAATTTCAAGCTAGTAAATCATAATGCTACTTTTTATAAAAGTTAAACAGAATATCTTGTACCTGTGATTATATATTCAGCTGTGAAGATTTATTTTGCCTTAGATCTTGCAAAGCCTTAACATATTTTAATGATTAAAGTACACGGAATTCCATGAAAGCAACATACCCTATTTTTACACATGGTTCAAGCCAACTTTGTTGATAGAAATCTTCTGTCCATCTGCAATTATTCAGATAGTAAACATATTTAAGAGAATAGTTGATAGTATATAAACAATAAAATAAAAATTCCTAAATGTGATTATATAAGGCAAAATGTATGCTGTCTCAGAGTCATTTAAAAATAATGCATTTTCCCTTTTAGCAGATCAATACCAGTTACTGTATCAAAAACAAGTGTGTGCTTTGCCGCATACTTGTATATGGAGATGCTGGTAGACTGATGTGCCACGCCATAGTATGACAATAATTAGCCAAAAGATCAGAGCATGAATCTGTACATGTGTCTATGAAAGAGAGGAAGAGAGTGGGTGGAGAGAGAGAAAAGATATGAGAAAAACAAGAGAGAAAAAGACATTTGGGTGTTTAAATTCTCACTCTTGCTCTTTTCCCATATGTATGTCTCTGTCTCTCTCTCTGTCTCTCTCTTTCTCTTTTGCCATATGTGCATATATGTTAAAAAGGAACATAAAAAAAGATCACTACCAAAAATATTCTTGTCTATGTCTGTTTAATTTCAATTTAAATACAATTAACAATTTGTTACTTTGTCCTTTCCCTTTCCTCTCTCCAGCCTCTTCCTGCTAGGGTTCCACTCCCTGGAACCCCTCCCGTGCTCCCTGACTCTGGAGTAGATTGCATCATTTTCTCTGATTATTGCTGCTATGTGCAGATACGCGTGTATGTTTATGTACAAATATATAGAAATACAACCCAAAGAGCAGTGTGGCCAGCATTGCAACCATATACACCTCAAATACATATTAACCAAAACGACAGGACACACAAGCTTGTGTTGATGCTGCTGCTGCTGCAACCAGTTTTCCGAACCCTGTGATGTTGTTACTTCATCTTTTCTAATTGTTAATCAGCACACGCCTTCATAAAAGAGGTTTCCTTTAGAAATTGCCTTACTTTCCTAATTTGGAGAGGTACTTAACATCTTCAAAAGATGCATCAGACCTTCAAAATCTGGAGACAAAATAATTACTATGAAATGCTCTGGGAGTTAAACTATTAAAGCAAAACTCTTGCAGCCTTTCCCGCAAAGTGAGTGGTGTGTAGTAAGTTCTTCATTTCCCAGCTTCGCTGTTATTATCCTCATTCCTCAGGGGGGAGACTTAAGTATCTTAGATTCTCAAATGAGGAGGAAAAAAATCTAAATCTGTATTCTATTGCAAATAAGTAGAGATAATTATGAAGCTTCTTCGGCCAAATATAATTTTTGCCTTGAAGAGTAAAGCTAAGTCCCATGCAACAGCCATTATTAATGATGTTCATATAATTACTATTTGAAAAAAAGGAGATCTGCCCAGAAAAATCAATTATAAACCACCAAATGTTCCTTGGACATCTCAAAGAACTTCTATGCCTAGTGTCCCTCATGACCTCTCCATTAAGAGACTGGTTGGCTATGCTCCTAATGGTTGCATTCAATTATTTAGAGGGGATTTCTAAGTTTTTGCATTTCATATTAAAATGGACAGAGAGCACTTCCTGATCATCTGCCTTGCAGAACTGAAAGGTTACTATGGAGAAAATAGTCATCTGATCAGTTTTACTTTAAAAAAAAAAGAAAAAAAAGGAATTGAGTACTCTACCATTAATGTCACTTGTCAAAGAAACATGGTATGATGACTTTTCTACCATTAAAAAACTACAGGGAAAATAATAATTTTAAAAATCTAATGGAAAGCAACCAGTGTGAGCAGCTGCATTTGTCAAGACCTATTTTTTTTTTAGCTCATCACAATCTGCTTTTCATAACATTGTTTTCCTAATCTCATTTGATGAACACCCTTTTATAATACAACATTAGTCTCCAAATTTACAGTGTTATTTAATCATATCATCTTATTCTTTGACACCTTCACGCTGGCAAAACTGCCTAAAAGGAGTCAAGTTGAAAACAAATTCTAACTGCAGAAAGATTTCATGAAATTGCAAAAAAAAAAAAAAAAATCCCAATGCTACTCATATTGAGGACAGGATATGAATTTGTTAAGGAACTGACAATAACATGAATGGATGCTGTAAGATGGCCACCTCTTGTGGAATGTTTGTTTAACTAGGCAAAGATGTATTACATTTGCTTGTGCGGAATTTATTTAACTTTGTAAACAGAATTTGCATTTTCATTAATTAAATAAAATTAACCTGTGCTCAGAGAAGTGGGATTAGCAATTGGTCCACAGAAAGTGTCAGTGAGGAGTGTGGGTGGGTGTCTTAGTTGGGGTGATGTGGAAGGAGAGAAGGAAGTTAGCCAGTTGATGCTCTAACTATCTGAACTCACAGGTTTTCAACCGGAGCCTTTGAATCTTGAGTTTTATTAGAATGATAGAGATTTAATTAAAGCTACCTTCAGTGGCAGCAACAGAGCCATTGTCTGAGGAAACAGAATTATTCTGCCCCCCAGGCTATGGCCTGAGTAACTAGAAACTTTTAATTTAAAGCAAGGCTACAGTGAGGTCAAACAACAGCCAGCAACTTCTCCACGTATGTCATACTTGGTTTTGTTTGTTTGTTTCTGTTTTCATGTATTCATTTTTATTATATTGCTTTGTTTTTTCTCTCTGTTTTTATCTATTCTATGTTTCCTTTATATCCATGTGTCCTTGGTCCCATTCATTTTCCCATCCCTTCATATCTGCCCTCTGCTCCGGCATGCTCTCCCCATCCAAAATAAAACCAAATTTAAGAGTAGAAGGAAAAAGAAGGAGGGATTTAAAATCTAATTGTGGAAGCTGCAGTGTGGCGCAGTGAGTCAGGAAGTAAACCCTTTTGCCCATATAGCTTTACTTATAAGAATTCTTTGCAAAGACATTGATCTGGTTCATGGCCTCTGGTTTCTACTACACTGTCGATGCTGGGCTCCCACAAGGGCTCCTCCTGGATATTCTGCTGGTGCCCTGTGCTGTGGAGATCATGCAACTTTGAGTCTGCGGGTCAGATTCCCTTCGCATGCTCCAAAGTTCTAGCATGTCATTGATTGGGTGGATGCTGGGGCTCACCAAGTCATAACTCAAAATTTTGTGACACAGTTTATCCTCCCGATGCCCACATATGAGATACAGACAGACCTCTTGCCTCCTTCTCCAGTACCGTGTCTAGCTGCATGCTGCCATGTCCTGCCATGATGATAATGGGCTGAACCTCTGAAAGTATAAGCCATCCCCAACTAAATGTTTTTCGCCACAAGAGTTGTCATGGTCATGGTGTCTCTACACAGCGACAGAAACCATAAGTAAGACATACAGGAAGTATTTTTCTTGCTTTCTTTAGAAGAACTTGTTAAGGAATTTGTCTCTGAACCAAATGAAATCTTGGGTTTGTAGAGAATTTTTATTCAAATGCATTAACTTGCACAAAAAAATGGGTGTTTTGAATCATGTCCATGTACACGGTCTGACTTATGTCCCTTTCTCAGTTAGATGATCAGACACAAAGTACTTCTAATACATCATCTAAGCCCCTTGAGAAAACTTGCCCCAAAGGATTGAAATTCAAGAATATACTTGTATTCTGCCTTCAGAAACTTGGCATGAAGTTTATTTTCTCCTGATTCATTCACTGATCATTATTTTCATTTCAGTTTCTTAACTCAAGTTTTGAGTAAAGAAAAACCTAATTTTCTAACTCTTGTGTTATAGAACTCATTGTCAAGAAATAAATTTTTATTTCTCAATTTCACTGAATAGCTTTGAGTTTCCAGAGCCATATTTTTATCCAGGTATTGCCATCAATAAGATATAGAAATCTGAAACGAATACATACATTTATTATGAATAAATGTTATTTTATTCATATTTTCTTTAGGTAGAGAAAAAGGACAAATACAGGAATAGAAAGAAGAAAAATAAAAGGTGCTATATGTACCAGTTTAGGAGCTGTTCATCTTTGCTCTCTATAGCAGACCCAGAATTCCATACTTCATGCCATGCTGACTCTCAAAAATTAAAGCTTAGACTCCTCTGCAATCTAAAGCTATATCCGAATTTAAAGTGAAATGAGTTTCTATAATAAAAAATCCTTGTGGATAAAATTTTTAATAATTAAAGAAGTGAAACATTTTCATTTTTGGCTTAGATACCAACCCAAGATAGTGAGGTATTTAATATTAACAACTGAAGCAAAATATGAAAGGGGCATTTCAGGTAAAGGGAAGGCAAGGGTGGACACTCAAGCTAGGAGGAACCTGACAAGTGCAAGGAAGAGAGAGGGTACAGTGGTTCAATAATAGAAGGAAGGGTGGGGTTGATACATGGGTAAGAAAAGCCAAACATACCATCCCTTCCTTCCTCCTCTCATTGAAATATATATGTACATGTAAATACATAGTGATTTGTTAATGTGGAATCATATTAAGGTTACTGTTGAAATTTAAAGTATTGCTAAATACATCCAGGGTATAGATGATTTATTAAACATTCCTTGACTTTGGTGCACATAAAATAATTTCATGTTTTCATTAACACCATTTGATTTTTATTTTATTAATACCAAGGTAATTGTAAAATAAATTTACTTCTATCATTCAGGAAAAAAATAATGGCTTTTATCTCTTGTTTACATATTCTGCATCTTTGAACCAAGATTGAGTTTTATAAATCTTTCTTTTAAAACTGTAATCACCCAATGGTACATTTCATTCATAAATTTTATTTTTGAAAATTAGGTAGTTTAGATTGAATAAAAAAGTTACATTATTTCAAATGGTAAAACTCTATAGGAAATTTATGTTTATATTCAATTATGCCCCTTACATATGTACAGTCTCCATGCTTCTTTCACTAAACTATTTAAATTTTTAAAACATTACACATACATATCATTAGTTTAGTAACAATTCTTTAATTCTTCAGGCACAAAGGGAATTGGACATTATTGTAGCCTTTTGCCTCAGATTCTTTCTCAGTCCTTGATGCTGGTTTGGTCCTTTTGTCATATTTGCAGCTCAGCAACTAGCACCTGGACTCACATATCCAGAATGAAATTTGGGAATCTATGATTATATTAATTACTCATTATTCATGAATGATGGGGGAGGTCCTTCTGTGTATGTTTATCTTATTGGTTGTTGAATAAAGCACTGTTGTCCAATAGTGGAGCAAGTTAGGTGGGACTAGGTGTCAAGGAGAATTCTGGGAAATGTAGTAAAGAGAAGTCTTGTGATCCAAGCAGGAAGTGACATAGCAGGCAGACTCAGAATATAAGCAGGGGCAAGCAGAAAATAGCTCTCTTCCTCCTCCTTTCTTCTGTAGTCTGCCATGTGATCTCTGGCAAGAGGGGGCACATATGGCCAGCATCCTCAATATGATAAGTTGTTATAAAATATATAGATTAGTAGTTATGGTTGATAATTAAGACTGAGCTAGCAGATAAGAAACCCTAGTCATTGACCAGTAGCATTGTACCTAATATAAGTCTCTGTGTGTTATTTTGGGCACCCACATGGTGGCAGGACTCGGGTGGCTTGGCAGAAAGAGTTATCGTTACACATGAATCTCTTCTTTCTCTTATGTTCTTAATTACTGAAAAAAGTTGCGTCAAAAATATAGTGCAAACAGGAAGATTTGGTGGACTTGGTGGAGCCCCGGTTGGGGGCCCTACCCTGCCTGGGGAGTGGTGGGTGAATGGGGTGGGGGGTAGGTTGGAGGTGGAGGAGAAGGAATGGGGGTGAGGGGAGGGAGAGGGAGAGGGGAATTACATGTGAAACAAGCCTGTTCCCTAACTTGAATTAATAATAATAATAATAATAATAATAATAATAATAGAGAAAAATATAGTGCAAAAAAAGGACACAGTCAGCAAGACAAAACCCCAGCCCACAGAATGAGAAAAGATATTTACCAACCCCACGTCTGATAGAGGGCTGATCACCAAGATATGCAATGAACTCAAGAAACTAGCCACCAGAACACCAAACAATGCAATTAGAAAGTGGGGCACAGAACTAAATAGAGAATTCTCAACAGAGGAATCTAAAATGGCTGAAAGACACTTGAGAAAGTGTTCAACATCCTTAGCCATCAGGGATATGCAGCTCAAAACTACTCTGAGATGCCGTCTTACCCCTGTCAGAATGGCAAAAATCAATAACACCAATGACAATCTATGCTGGAGAAAATGTGGAGAAAGAAGAACACTCCTCCATTGCTGGTGGGAGTTCAAAGTTGTACACCCACTTTGGAAATCAGTATGGCAGTTTCTAAAGAAAATGGGAATCAGTCAACCTCAAGATCCAGCAATTCCTCTCTTGGGCATATACCCAAAGAATGCACATTCATACAATAAGGACATATGTTCAACGATGTTCATAGCAGCATTATTTGTAATAGCCAGAATGTGGAAGCAACCTAAATGCCCCTCAACTGAAGAATGGGTATAAAAAATATGGTACATTTACATAATGGAATCTTGAAATTTTCAGGGAAATGGGTGGAACTAGAGGAAACCATATTGAGTGAAGTAACCCAGTCACAAAAAGATAAACATAGTATTTACTCATTCATATATGATTTTTAGACATGGAGCAAAGGATTACCAGTCTATAATCTGTACTACCAGAGGAGCTAGGAAACAAGGAGGACCTCTGGAGAAGATTGCATAGTCCCTTGAAGAAGGGGAGGAGGACAAGAACCCCTCAACAAAGTGGGAGCACAGGGCAGGGGTGGAGAGGAAGGAGGTGGAGGGGAAGAAAGGGAGAGGGAGAAGAACAAGAGGACTGAGACAGGGGAGGATTAGAGGAGGGCAAAAAAGGAGACGCCTTGATAGAGGGAGACAGTACAGGGATGGAGAGAGGTCTGGTACAGGGGAAATGTTAGGGATGACATCAACTAAGAATCCAGGCCATGGTGGAGAAGATGCCGTTGATGCCCTTCCCCTATAATGAGATTGATGTCTACCTTGGTTACCATTCCTAGAGCCTTCATCCAGTAGCTGTTTGAAGCATAAATAGGCACCCACATCTAAGCACTGAACCATACTCCTAGAATCCAGTTTTGGAGAGGGAGGAGGGATGAGCAAAGGAGCCAAGATGGTGCTGCAGAAACAGCTGACCTGACCTACTAAGAGCATGGAGACCCTACTCATAAAGCTAGGGAAACAGCATTGGACCTAACAAGTCCCTCTTAAATGTGGGTGCCAGCTAGCAGGCCACTGAAGTCTATGGGACCTGTAACAGTGGAGCCAGACTTTAACCATAGAGCACAAATGGACTTTGGGAGCCCATTCCCTATGGAGGGATACTATAACAGCCCAGATACAGCAAGGAGGGCCTAGGCCCTTCCGCAAATGTTATGATAGACTTTGAAAGTCCCCTGTGGAGGGCCTCACTATCCCTGGGGAGGAGTTGGGGGATAGGTTGTGGGGTTTGGTGGGGAACATGGTAGGATGGGAGGGCGGGGGAATGGGGGTATGGATATATAAGTATGAGTAGTAGAATAGTAATTAAAGAGTAAAATAAATAGTCTTTTGTTTCCTTGAATGGTTAGAAGCTATCAATTTCGGAAAGCTCATCATTTGAGAAATTACTAAGTATGTATACAGTTACTCTTGAAGGAAATTTTAGTCTCACAAAATGAAGATCATAATTTCATGAATTTGCTGTCCCATAAAAAGACAGGCAGACATAAACACACACACACACACACACACACACACACACACACACACACACACACACACACACCTGGTTTAGCAGGAACTTGAGCTGTCAGTCTGGTACAGTGGGCTGTCTTAGAGATAGTTTCTTATTGAACTAAGACAGCAATTGATGGGCTAAGAGAAGAGTTGGGGACCATCAATATATGTGTGAAGTGAGCTATTTCAGGCACATCCTACAGACATGGAAGCAAACCAACTCTGAAGGAAAGCTTTCAAAATTAAGAACCCAAATACACTACAGATTATGGTTTGGCAATAGCATCACATTCAAAGAGCTGAAAGCATGAGGAAAAAAAATGCCTGAGTCGGCATGAATAATCTGCAACAGATTTATGTTGAACTATCCCACACAGAGAAACTATGTTTGGAATATTTAAGAGAATCAGTGCAATCATGACCGGAAGAGAGGCAAAAATAGGCCCATTTTGCAAAATGGAGCTTCTGAAAGGGAATTGTTCTTTTGCATAAGTGTATGTATGCATTTATGTATGTGTATATTTATCAGGTGTATATTATAATAAAATGATACTTGGATGTCCTGATAAAAAGAGGACCTATAAATTATGTAAGACTGGATGTGCATCTGAAAATTGTGTCCAGACTTGAGCACAAAAAGCCATATAAAGCAATCTAAAGAAAACAGTTGCACAATTAAGACACTAAATTTCATCTGTGGACAAAGAACTATGAAGAATTGACAGCCTACAATATCTACATAAGTAGTGGCTGCACATTTTCAGCAAGCAATTAATCCATAAATGTGACATATGCAAAATTATCTCATACATGTAACATTTTTATATTAGATTTGCAGAATATAGAATAAATAGAGAAAGGATGAGAGCTTTAAATTAGTGAGACAATAAGAAGAGACCATAGACAATGAAATGGCAGACCTACAACAGATTTCTTAGCACAATGGAAAACAGGCAACTGAAAAATATCACCTTCAGAGTTTTTGATAGAAAACATTTATCAACCCAGAAAGATCTATGCCACAATATTTTCTTTTAGAACAGGGGTAGAATAAAGATGTTTAGAGATAAACTAGAGAATCTGTCATCAAAAGACCTATCATAAAAAGACCAGGCTTCTGTAAGAAGAAAATAACTCCAACAGTACAATATAAGAAATAAGAACCAAGCTAGAAGTTGTGCCACATGCCTTTCATCACAAAATCTGGAAGGCAGAAGAGGGGGATCTCTGAGTTCCACTCTACAGAGTGGGGTACAGGACATTCAGGGATATATAGAGAAACATTCTCAAAAATGGAAAGAAAAAATAAAGAATGGAGAAGGAGGAGAGAGAGAAGAAGTAGAAGGAGAAGAAGCAGTAGCAGCAAATATGGAAAATTGTAAGGAAGTATGTAAGTCTGAAAATGGTGCTTTTTCAGGATTTTTAAAATAAAATTCTTAAATTCTGCATTAAAATAGCTTGCATCATACCATATGGTGAAAGGGTAATCCCAATGTAACCTTTGGTCCTAGCTACTAGTACTGAGAGATGCTGTGGACATATATATATATATAGTGAGAAGTAGTGGGAGGTTCTCAGGGTATTGAAGGTGTGTCCTCCAAGAACATCCTAGGTCTTTGACCAGTCCCCTAGCTTTCTGTTTCATGGCTTGAGCTATTAACATTCTCAAATGCTAGGTGTGATGTGCTAAACCAATGAGGCCACTCAATATTTCATTTGATTCTCCAGAAATATGAACTAAAATAACCAGCTTTTAACTTCATAAATAGCTGACTCAAATAGCAAATGATGGAAGAAAAGTGATTTTTCAGCAGCTATCACTCAGCTCCATACATGCTATGGCCTAAAGAAAATGTTAGTCAACTCACCTAGCAAACTACAGGAAAGTGACTGATTCGAGCATGAATGGGGTTGTTTTAATAGTATGCAGTTTATAATCTAACTTAGTGGTTCTCAACCTATCTGACCCTTTAGGGGGTCAGATAACCCTTTCACAAGGTCACCTAAGATCTCAGAAAAGACAGGTGTTTACATTACAATTCATAACAGTAGCAAAATTACAGTTAGGAAGTAGCAATGAAAATAATTTTATGGCTGGGATCACCAAAACATGACGCTCTGTATTAAAGGATTGCAGCCTTAGGGAGGTTGAGAACCAGTTATCTAACTTAACCACACTATCAGATTAATTAATTAATAAAAATATAACCATTCAAATAGTGTTCAAGTTACTTTTCTGTTGCCATGATAAACCACCTTGACAAAAGCCACTTAAAGGAGAAAGGATTTACTTTGGCCTGTCTTTCCAGCCAGTTATAGTCCATCAAGGTGAGAAACACCTGGCAGCAGGCAGCAGTAGGAGTCTGGCTGTTCTTATTGCATGAACACTCAGAAAAGGGCTGTAAAGACCCAAAGTCTCCCTCCAATAACCCACTTTCCCCAGGAAAGCTCCAAAGCCTGAAGATTCCATAAAGTTACTCAACAGCACCACTAGCTGAGAGTCAAGGGTACAAACACTGGCATATATGAGGGGCATTTTACATTCAGACACTAACGTATAGAACCTTTAAAAGGCATTTCATGTATGCCAGCTGTTCCTAAGTAGTACTTTGAACACTAGGAACATAAAATAATTTCCCAAAGCAATGAAAATTAAATATTAAAATAATTTTCTAAGGTGAGAATTGTATAAAATATGCATGATTATTTTATCAACATTAGGTGATCTAGCTATTTCAGTGAGAACAAAATAAAAAATGAATTATAAGACACTGGTAACATTGCAGATGTGACTCTTCATATAGAAATTATGTCAAATCAATCACAAGTTGTTTAATTAAGCTATAACAAAGTAGCTAGTTGCAAAAATATATATGCATTTCCATATAGCATTGGCAAACAGAAAACAGTTTTCAGAGAAATTTAATTTCTAAAGCAAAATATATAAATTACCTGCAGATGAACCCACAATACATTTAATTATCTAAAATGTTACACACACACACACACACACACACACACACACACACACACACACACACACTTTCCCCGAAACTCTCAACATAAAAAACCAAAAAATATTTTTTGTCTTTTTTTTCTTTCTTTTCTTTAAAGATTTATTTATTATGTATACAGTGTTCTGTCTGCATGTGTCCCTGCAGGTCAGAAGAGGGCACCAGATCTCATTACGGATGGTTGTGAGCCATCATGTGGTTGTTGGGAATTGAACTCGGACCTCTGGAAGAGCAGTCAGTGCTCTTAACCTCTGAGCCATCTCTCCAGCCCCCCCCCCAAATATTTTTAATTAATTTGTTAACATAACCCTTACAAAGACCACTCTATAGAAAACTCTTCAGTAAATGGTATTTTAATGCTACTTTTATTGTGCGAGAGTGAAGAAGTTATAAAAACATAAATATGTATTTGGCTCCTTCATACTTTTATCAACAGAAAAATAATCATTTAAAATTATTCATGTCCTTTATTTTCTTCTGAATCCTTTGATTTTACTTTCAAAATTAGTACTAGAGAGAAATGATCTTCAACACTATAGTAAATCATTCTCTATATTTTTGCTAAATAACTTTGATATTAAAGTATATTTCTTTAATGAATTGAAATACAGATTTAAAGCAACACTTCAATAGAAGAAAAACATAAAAGTAGATAATTGAGTTCTGGCTTTTGTTAATTTTAAGATATTATATATGTATATCTAAATCAAACTAAAAGCTACAGGGTAATAGGATTCTTATTATCCAAACTGACATAAAAAACCAACAAAGTAGATATGTTGATTGGTTTGGCATTACTATAGTGAAACACTTGAGGTATATTAAGTTATAATGAAAATGGGTTACCTAGATGATAGTTATGGAAGATAATATCCAAAAGGAAGCAGCCCCAAAGCTTTGGATTTCTGGTGAGGAAAATGGGCCAGAGAAAACTGCTCAAATTAAGAGTAAGGAAGGAGAGAGAAAGAAACACAGGGCAAAGAGAGAGAGAGAGAGAGAGAGAGAGAGAGAGAGAGAGAGAGAGAGAGAGAGAGACAGAGACAGAGACAGAGACAGAGACAGAGAGAGAGAGAGAGAGAGAGAGAGGCAGACAGAGAAACAAAGAGATAGACAGAGAGAGAAAGACACACAGAGAGAACTCTCAGGTCACACAGTCCATTTTAATGGCAGGTCTCAATTGCCTAAAATCTTCTCAATATGCCTAATTACTTAAGGATGATAAAATCTTCACCTGCTACCCAGTCACTTACATACAAGGGGTCTCAGCCATTAGTTAAAATACTAATATTTTATATTATATATACTAATATTTATATTAATAGTTATATTAACCATAGCAGTAGGCTTGTCCAACTGTATATACAAAATATATTCTATCTCTCACTAGTAATCCATAATTAGAATAATCCTTAAAAATGAAAGAAACTTTAAATAAATATATTTATTCAAATATATTTATATAATGAAAGATTGAGAGATGGTCCTGTTGGTCAAGTATTTTGTTGTGCAATCATGAGAACTAAGTTCGATCCCAGAAGCCACTTTGAGAAACAGCCAGTTGTGGTGAGGACAGGAATATTGTTAAACCTTGACTGATGGCCTGCCTAGCCAATCAATGAACTCTAGATTCAGGGACAGAACCTGTTCTCAAATGGAAAGTGTTTGAGTTAAATACTCAGTGCCAGCCTCTGGCCTAAACACGAACGCGCACAAGCGGGAACACACACTGGCGCGCACGCACACACACACACACACACACACACAGTACACACACACCCATATTTTTTTAATTTAATGCATATGCCATCTATGGAAGAAAATCACTCTACTCAACCAATAAAACCATTCTTTCATTTATATTGACATGTCTGGAGTTGATAGAAAATAAGATGATGCATAATTTCTTTGTAGTAAGCAGCTAGTATGTGATATAACATAGACGATCCCGAACATTCATTGAGTTGTTGGTAGAAGAAGTCTGACTGAACTCATAGATGGGAAACACAAGTGTTAATTAATATAGCTTTGCTCTAATGAGTCCTGAAGCGTGGATTTTTGCAAAAAAATATTAAATAAAAGTAACGATTTATTTTCAAGTACTTACTACTAGAATATGTTTAGCCTCAAAATTAAGATTTGAATTTATTCAGAAGAGTTCATGAGTTCCTTTGGATGAGCATATTCTTATTAAGAAAGCTAACTTCATTACTTTAATGATATAAAGTTTAAATGAACCTCTATTCATAAAGCATCATATCTGATACTCTTTAAAATCCAGTTGTTTTAATGGTTTCAAAAGTGTCCTTCCTTAGTGCTCCTGCAAGGGAGGCTGCCTTAACTGCCTATTATTATGTGCTCCTTACTGAGCTGTTAATAGCTTTACAGCCTTGCAAAGAATACACCTGCTGCTCATAAAAACATTTATGTTGATAAAGAATTTGGCTGCGTTTTAATATCATGTATTTGCAGTGACCTTGCAGAATGCATGCTGATCTGAATTTTTAGGGGAAAGAAAAACAAGAATAAAAGACAGCTACCCTTTTATATGAACATATAAGTGGAAAATTAGAAAATTGCTTGATTATTATAAGGTTTCTAATAATTCAAAAGTTACTCTTTAATCAATGGTTTTAACCATCTTGGTAGTTATCTTACACTATTTGAGCTCATTTAGATTTTCATTCTGCAATTTCTGTGTCCTAATTTACCTATACTAAGAATTAATTCTCATATATATTTACATTGGTAAGAAAGTGATGACGACCAGATACGCCAGCATTTGTTCAGGGAAAAGTAAGAATTGCAATTTATTTGGATCTTTCTTATTAGTTCATAGAAACTCACAGATATATAGTTAGAAAAATGTAAAATTTTAGCTAAAGAAGTGTTCTGCAGTTTTCATGGTTGGATGCAGTCTAAATTGGTTTTGGCTAAGTTTCAGTTGGCAAAAGCAAGAGTCCCCAGAACCTGCATTTGATCCTTGTCACAAAAGGACATTTAAATAAGGCAATCAAAGCAATCACATGTCCCTTGATTCTTGTGATTTTGTGGATAAATATGGCAGGTGAATGAATTAAATATTTCTGTCCCCTCTAATTTAGCTATGTCTAAATGTTCAGAGCTATGACAACTCTTGCTGCGCACAACACCTAGGTAATTTTCTAGGCAGTGAACTACACACGATGATAGTTTTATTTTAGCATATTCAATAATTTCATATTTTTAAAGTCCATAATAAAGCCAGAGTGATAGTAAATGCTTATCATCTCAGAGATCAAGAGGCTAAAACAGGGGGATTATTGTTTTGAGGCCAGCTTCTGCTCCAAAGAAAACTGTGTCTATAATAAAATAGCAAATTTAAAACACACCATTCATACCATCTAAAAACATAGGTTCAATTGTTTATTGGCACAGAAATCCAGGCCATTTCCCCTGCTCGTACTCACCATGATAGCTGACAGACACACAGTCCTTGGCTCCTGAAATATAGGATATAGAACATCCAATGAATGTCCTGAAGTAATAATGAGGACAGCATCCATAATCGTCGAGTGCTTATGCCCACAGGTAAAGGTTATTGACCTGAAACCCAAATAACTGACTGACCTATAGATAATATGCCCAGACTTCATGATCCAAAGGGCCAGACATCTGGGCCCCTGGCTCAGCTATCCTGAACTTCCAGACATGGAGTAAAATGATTCACGTTTCTGTGGTTGTCAGAGAACAATTTACTAAGTGGTCGATAGAGGTCCATCCATTAACTCAGATTTGACGATTTCTGTGAAACAAAAGTCTCCATTATGAACACAGACATCTGTTTGGTTGCATTAATAGCAGCAATGATAATCTGCCTTGCATTTGAACATAATCCCATTTAGAATCAGTTCAGAGGCATTACATTTGATACCTCTCAGCATTGTGAGGCTGTCGAAGTCAAGGATACACACACACACACACACACACACACACACACACACACACAAATATATATATATATATATATATATATATATATATATATATATAGACTGTCTGTCTATCTATACCTATCACATCTCCATTTCTGAGGAGATGGCTCAGTGGGTAATTCACTTGCCACATTGCCACATAGGGAAGAGGACTAGAGTTCGAATCCCCAGAACCAAAGTACAGGGTGGACATGGCAGCCCACCTGTAATCCCAAGCTCAGAAGTCAGAAAAAGCAGGGAGCCCTGTAACAAGATGATAAGTAATAAATGAAGACTACTGGTATAAACCTCGAGCTCCTACCTGCATGCCCACACACCAGAGTCGCATGTAAAGTAAATAAATAATGCTAAAGAACTCTCAGGTTTGCATCTCTATTTAAATGAATTTCTGCTTCCTTTTCTAATGTAAAGAAGTATGTCACATGACAATGAATTTTGTAGCTGATTTAGAAAAATGTCGTGGCCAGTATTTACAAATCATACTGTCATTCAGAGGAGACTCTTCATTGAAGTATTTCTCATCTCGCTGCTACTCTGACCCATTCTGGCACAATTATGTTCGTCTTATCTTACTTTAATTCTTCCAGAAATAGCAACCTGGCCATACTTAAAACCAGTCTTCTGCTACTGTGTTTATTTAATTTTCATAGTTGTTTTCTGTTATCTTGCATTGTTTATTTCTATCCTATTGGCAATGTTATCACAAACAGAGCTACTCTTTTTGGATATATTTCCTCTAGCTTTGCATTTAAAAAAAATTACATCCCATGGTTTGGTAGAATTAATGAAAAGATCACTCTCCATTCTGCCACATTGCTGCAATGATTTAACTTTGCAAATGTTCACTTTGACATTTGCTGTAACATTTATACTTGAGAAAATCCAGATATGCATGTTAATGTTTCTAAAGATGCTTAGTGTATTTTTCTCCCTTTGACACTTATTGCTAACTTATGCTAATTTTTATAATAAAAGTTTTTTATCTAGCTTTTATGCAGCTAGTTTACAATCTGACCACAACTACTACTGTCTGTGGGAATTCCCAAACTTTCAACATATTTAGTTAAAATTTAGTGCAATCTTCAAATTGGAATTTCTACTTTCACATAAAATCATTTCATTTATCCTCAGTACCCTAATATATGTGAATTATTTAAATGTTTTGTTTCCTGACATTTCTATTCCTGCTTTTTCTGTCAGCTCATTTATTCTTATCACCTACATTTTGATTTTGAAATGCTAATAAATAATTCAAATCTTTAGGGATGAATGACCTCAGCCCTCCACAAGGAAGGAGAAATGCCCCAAATCTTCAACCCTACAGAAAGAACTATATGCAACTTAGGAATGCTGAGGAGGGGCAGAGATGGTCTCCCTTAGGGAGGCACACACCAATTGGTTTTCCAGTCAATGCCAAATAGCCCGGAAAACATACATATAAGTAACATTTTCTAGACTGAACAGGTTATATATAAGAATATATATGTATATATAGTATATTATGTATTATTATGTTATATGTATACATGCATATAATGTGAAGAAAAGCAGGAAGGTGTATATGGGGGAAAGAGATGGGAGAAGTGGTTATAATTGTATTATAATCTGAATAAACATATACAGATAAATAAAAAGAATGAAGAAGTTTTAACTTACTATTTGCCCATAATACACATTTAATAAAATGTAGTAAAAAATTTTGCCCTGAAGGAACTTTTCTCTGTGAATAAGTTATGTGTGTAGATTTAAACATTTCATTTTATTTATGTATCTCCATAAATGCATAATACAGGACAGAAGGAAAATCAGTATCTCCTAGTTTTGAAAGTTGGGTAACCTCCAACACTGGTGGAAAAGTTTAAACTGAATAAATATTAATAAAGGGTACACAATGGAGTACTACTCAGCAGAAAAAAAAAACAATGGCATATTGAAATTCGCAGGCAATGGATGGAACTAGAAGAAACAATTCTGAGCAAGGTAACCCAGTCACAAAAAGACAAACATGGTATGAACTCACTCATATATGGATTTTACACATACAGCAAAGGATTACCAACCTATAATCCACACCACCAGAGAAGCTAGACAACAAGGAGGACTCTAAAAGAGACATACATGGTCCCCAGAGAAGGGGAAAGGGACAAGATTTCCTGAGCAAATTGAGAGCATGGGAGGATGGGAGAGGGAGCTAGGAGAATGAGAAGGGGAGAAGAGGAGGGATGAGGAGGACATAAGGGAGCAGGAAGGTTGTGTAGGGGGAAGATTAGAGGAGAGTGAAATAAGAGATACCATAAGAAAGAGAGCCAATAAAAGTTTAAAACGAAATCAGGCACTAAGGAAATGTCCAGAGATCTACAAGGATGACACCAACTAAACATCTAAGCAAAAGTGTAGAGGCTGCCTTAAGTGCCCTGCCCTGATAATGAGATTGACAACTAACTTATATACCATCCTAGAGCCTTTATCCAGCAGCTGATGGAAGTAGAAGCAGACACCCACAGCTAAAAACTGGACTGAACTGGAATCCAGTTACAGAGGAGGAGTGATGAGCAAAGGGTTCCAGACCACGCTGGTAAAACCCACAGAAACATCTGACCTGAACAAGAGGGAGCTGTTGGCCCTCAGACTGATCACTGGGAAACCAGCATGGAACTGATCCAGACCCCATAAATGTGGGTGTCAGTGAGGAGGCATAGGAAATCTATGGGGCCTCTTGTAGTAGATCAGTACTTATCTCTGGCATAGAAATGGACTTTGGGAGCCCATTTCACAAAGAGGGATACTCCCTCAGCCTAGACACATGGGGGAGGGCCTAGGTCCTATCCAAAAGGATATGACAGACTCTGAAGACACCCCTATGGAAGGACTCACTCTCCCTGGGGCCGGAAATGGTATTGGATACTTAGGGTGTTAGTGGGCCGGAGGAGGGGAGGGAGAGGGAACTGGGATTGACAAGTAAAACAATCTTGTTTCTAATTTATATTTTAAAAAAATCCTTATTATTATTCCCCCCAAAAAAGAATAAAGGAAATGTTAAAATGAGAAAAAAAAATATGTACTGAGATATTTCAACACAAATAGTTGAGTTAATTTATTTGCTTATTTATTTATTGAGATAGGGTCACCTTTTGTAGCACTGGCTGGTCTGGAACTTGCTAGGTAGTCCATGCTGGCATTGAACTAATAGAGATCTACTTGCTTCCTCTGTCCCCCAAGTACTGGGATTAAATGTGTACACTACCATATGTGGCATAAATATTAATTTTTAAGTTTTACTAGTAAGGTCCTAGCTGCTATTTAGAATATTCCCAAGAAAACAAATTGCTACTTGATGTCATATGAGTGACTTTTTATACTATTGTTAATTTTTGGAATAGCATTTTAATTATAACACTTCTTCTTTCACTTCCTTCCCTCCAAATGTTACTATATACCCCTTCCCAATTTCCTTCAGAGTCATGGTTTATTTTGCCATAAATTGTTATTTCATGCATATGTGTATATATTCATTTTATATACATATATTCTTAAATATAATCTGCAGAACTCATTTAATGTTACTTCCTGTATATATGTTTTCAGCTGCCCATTTGGCACTGAACAACTATTGGTGTGCTCTTCCCTGGGGAAGACCACATATCCTGCTCTCAGTATTACCTGCTTTGGAAGAAATAATAGTAAAGAAAATTCTTGTCCTCATATCTCATTTGGATAACTCTTAGTTGATGTCACCTGATTTTAGATTGCTACAATAATTTAATAATAATTTAAGCATTTAAAGGTAAATTACAGAGCAATGAAATCATGTCTTCATTCATACACTGGTAAACTCTCATGACAGCTAGCTCTATTCTGGGCCTAGGCATATAGTTTGAAGCAGTGCAAATATAAATGCTTTTATAATGATTGAGTTTTGACTCACTATTGACAAGTGCTCTTTAAATAAGAAAGCTATGGTACATACCTGCTTGGCTCTGTAATACTTTTAAACTTTTACATTCCACTTTATCATTGCAACAAGTTTAAGTCTCTGTCCACACATCCCAACTTGATGTGTGGAGTGACTTTTCTGGTACATTCCTAGTACTAGGATTTTGTAGTCTTGCTGTAATACTTTAACTATATCCCTAGCAGAACAACTTATCATTACTTTTACTTAATTATTTACATATATCTGATCAACCAATATTTAATATCTGATTTAAGACCAATAAAGGCTATTTTGTATTGCTAAACAGTTAGTGTACTAAGAATGTATATGCTTTCATTTTACATGAATCAGATATCCATTGGAAGAAATACATGAAAAAGAGTGACATGAATGCATTTCACAGAAATTTATGGTCTTCTATTTTTGATTACTGGGGATAATCAAGAGTTGATTGTAGTAAATTACAGCTACCATACACTAAATGACACTTCTCAAGTGTAGCCGGAAAGTGCTTGTGTATTTAAAATCACTCTACAGTTTTCTTACTCGTGCATATTTTAAAATTTTGTCCCAGCAGAAAATCATTTTAGAGCACTCTACTGACTGCCCAGGTACAATTAACTGAACCCCCGCTCCCCACCTTCTCTTCAAGTCAGGAACTTCTTACAGAGTTTAAACAGTGAGAGGAAAGAAAACTGCGTTTTGTTGTTTGATAGCTATGAAATCTAAGCGTGAATTTTGTTGATAGGATGATTAACATGCAGAATGAAAAGCACACTTGGATCTCTCAACCTAAGAAACCAGAAGGTAGAAAGTTTTTTTTTTTTTCTCTGTGACTGTTGATTACATGGCCAGTCATCTAGGAGAAAAAACCTATAGTCCTTTTACCTTGCTCTTATCTCTGAGACAGTGCACCATCTCTGTCCCCTTCTTCTGGGATAGGGTAGAAGGAGTGTACATGGAGCAGTTTAAATATCCACCACCAAAATTCCTGATTTCAGGGACGTTATCAAAGAATATAGGATTCTCAAGATGGTGTCATTCTAGGACATCCCAATGAAAGAAAGTTTTACAATATAATATGCATAGCTAAACCCACATTTCATAACCAGAGTCCAGTAATAGAAAAAATTTAAGTTCACTTCTTTTAAAAATATGGATTAAAATTTTAGTTAAAATGTTCTTAAATCCAAAATGTTTATTTACAAGTATAATGTTGCTGTATACTTGATAAGCACTAACAGGTCAGTTTTTCTGTAGGGATAAAATGATAGTTCACTAAAAATTTATAGCATATTAGAATGAAAAACATACAGCCAAGTTGACAGCAGATAGTTTTTTTTTTTTTTTAATGAACACAACTGCACATAAGGCCGAAAGAACAAAAGCTAACTTCCCAACAAACAACTATATCAGACACAGTTGCAAAAAACACAATTTATTGTGGTCCCAATAAATATGAACTCAAGATGTCTATCTGTTTTAATTGCTACTGTATACATTTTACTTAAGATTTTAGTATTGTGGCAAAAAAGAAAAACACAATTCCTTATGTTTCTACACTAAAATATTAACTATTTAGGAATATAGGTCTTGTTCATTTTGTCACATAATTAAATATTTTGGGATCCTGTATTTGATAAATGAATTTGTTTGCTACTGCCTATGTATACTAAAAATTATATTTTAGTTAGCCTAAGCAAATGTCTATTAATTAATTCTAAAGTGTTCCAAGTTGACTCTCCCCAGGAAATTTTCAGTAAACAGTCCTGACTAGCAAGGATAAACTGATGATTTCCTCCACTTTAATGTTAGCAGAATTGTCATGCAAATTCCACACAAATTATTGGGCTTATTCTAGCAAATAACAAAGTTATGATTTAGAAGGACATTTTCTATATACGGTATTGATTATTTTGGGTGGAATAAGATTCTTTCTCTCCAGAGAACTGTAAAGGATGCATAGATTAACATGTAGGTTTAATCAAGGCAATTGACACCAGAATAGAAATGATGTTTTATAGCATCATTTTGTGATGATTCCCATTTGACAGAGCTGCTGTACCTCCAGATACTGCATTCCCCTTACTTGTGTGGTACAGGGTTATAAAAACCTGAGAGATGGAATACACTCAGAGTCAGTAGCTTTTCCAGAGTTTTGGCATTCTAATTAAATCCCAGAAGAGACTGAAAAGCTAACCAGGATGCTATGACTTAATATGTTTAGGTCCGTTTCTACAGTGTTTGAGAATCTATCCTAGCTAAGGGATGTTCTATAACATCAAAGAAGCGATAGGAAAAAAATCTTAAAGTTTCTTACAGCCAGGGTTGATGACTTCTTCCTGTCCCTGGGTAGTGCTCTTTTTGAGACTGTCTACTGAGTGAAGTAGCTGGGGTCTCCATGTATCTCCTGTGAAGAGTAATCATAGAACACAGTGTAAATCTAACACTCATGCCTTCTCCATTTGGAATCATGAGGATACCTTCCTCACCTGAGGGGGAATACATTATTTTTCTGATACACAGGCACCAATTCATGCAATAATATTCTTTCAAGTTTTTATTATTTTATTATAATTATGTCGCTAGATGATGTGATTCTTCATTTGTCTGAAAAGAATGCCATGCTTCTGTGTGTATGTGAGAGAGAAAGACAGAGACAGAGATAGATAAGTAGAGAGATATGGACATAGAAGAGAGATAAAGTTGAAATGACAAACTAATCCTTGTAAAATCATCACTTTTAATATTCTTATGTCTTCTCAAGCATTCTACAGGTTCAGTCTCATAATCAGTAGAACAAGAACTTCACCAAGAAAAATCAAGGCAGCAGTCCTATAGCAATAAGATTGTCATCTGTACCTTATAGTTTTTAAGTCACTGTGACTGGATGCTATTCAGCTACCAAATCATCCCACAGACAATCTTGAACTTTTGAACAAATTCTGTTCTCAGGATGAAAATGAATTTTGCATTTTCCATGCAAAGTGGGGTGACTTCTGAATATTACCTACAAACTATCCACACAATAACTAGTATAAAATTAAAATGAAAATAAAGGCAGCATATATGGTGACATTAATTGAGTTAGACATTTTCTGGATTAGTTTCTCTATAATACAAATGGAAATTGAATATTATCATTTTTCTTGCTTTGGAGACTTTTTAAAACTAAAGAAATCATGTAAAAACATATTGACAATTGTACAGCACGATGTAAATCATGTTCCTATGAATACTGAGGCAGGATGAATGCATTTACATACATATTCATTTCTCTATGTCTGTAGAAAAAAAAGCCAGTAGCATTTTTAGTAACTATCCATTTAGCTAATCTAGCTAAATTTAAATTTTACATTCAATCTTAAAATTAAAGAGGTGATCATTTACAAATATGCTATGATCGTAAGACTTTAGGAGAGAGCAAACCAACTGAAGGAACACTTCAGTGCTGCCTTTTGGACTGGAGTACCCAGAACCATACAAACAGAAAAACTCAATGCCTGTTGCAGGATGAATGCATTTACATACACGTAAACAAATGCCTTGCAGAAGATAGACTTCTAAGGAATGGTGCAGGAGCAAAGTCAATATCAGATCCAAAATTGGAGCAGTCTAACCCAGAACTCTACACCCTACCTTCCACTGAGCCTGTTGGGGGATGTCCTTCGGTATATATGTTTCTCTTATTGTTGATGAATGAAACAGTTTGGCCAATAGCCAGAATAGCCAGGCTACAAGGAGGAAGGCAGAGAGAAGCCACAAGACAATTGCCAAAGTAGTAACATGCTGGATTATGGGTAAGCCAAAGCCTGATGGAAATATATAGATTAACAGATATGGGTTAATAATTTAGAGAGAGCTAGCCAATAAGAAGCCCAACAGCTTCGAAATTAATATAGCATCTGTGAGTTTATTTGGGGCTGAAGCAGCAGCAGGACATGGTAGGAAAGAAAAACCAGCAACCGAGCCAGAGTATGTCACATTTGACTGTAGGGAAAAGTAGACAGGGTGACTGAATGCTGGAGTCTCTGTCTCCTCACTCAATTACAGTTTTCAGTCACACACTACGTCAGGCTCTGGTAAGAATGTTCCTTTTGTTGCTAAAAGGTTGTTAACTACAGAGATAAAGCTAAATTCAATATTTAAGAAAATGAAAGGTTCAGGGTTAACAATAAGACTATATTCCCAATAAAGCCTTTGTTCTCAGCACCTAGGAAGGGGCAATTTAAACTGTAGACTCTTCCTATGGGAAGACATTGTAAATAAATGCTAAAAGCTCTAGAGAATGATAAATAAATGTACTGTTTATCAATATCCTATACTCACACTATTTATTCCGAACTTTTATTCTTCACAATACAGTAGACACCATGTGTAGATTCTATTCTGTGAAATGATACTCAAGACACAACATTAACATTCATTGTTACTAAGTGTGCTTCCCCAAGAATTGGTACTATTCCCTGTGTTCATCCAAGTAGAAGCTGTAAAACTGCTTTGTTTGCAGCCAGCATGCATCACTGTCAGTGCCTTGGGCAATGAGTATCCTCTGTAGTGATCAGGGTTTAGTGCACAATGCCACTGCCACCAAGAGAGATGAATTCTTAGGTTTAGATTGTATATATTCTATATCGAGAATAGTCCATAAATAATAATCCTGGATCAGCCTCCAAGTATATCTTAAAGTCCTTTTGGGAAATTAGTAAAATTATTAAGTATAGTTAATGTTGTACTTAATATGAAATTGGTAAAAAAAAGTGTATGTGTAAATGTGTGTACATATATATATATATATATATATATATATATATATGTATATATAAAGCATGTACTGATAGTTAAATAGTTAAACTTGAAACAAGTTAGAAGACAACACAATTAACAAAGTAGATAGAGGCAAGATAATGATTTATAGTAAAACCAGATATTAAATGGTATAGGAAAGAATGCAAAATTTGAGAGAGAAACAAAGCTATATGTTACTTCAAATCTCTGGAAATTACGAAAAGTCACATTAAGAATTATCTGGGATGGTAGCACAAAGCTTGTGTGAATAACCAACCAACCTCTGACTTGGCTTAAAGGCCCACTTCACGAGATGGCACCCATACTTAGCTGTAAATTGAGTGCTTAATTGGTCTAGATAATAAAAGTCTGGAATCCTATATAGAGGAAAATGCTGAGAGATCAGAGAGAAGGAGCAAACCACAGTAAACCTTATCTCCTGAGCATCTCCACAGAGAAGAGAGCGATTTCCTATTTGGCCCTGCTTATATACTGCTATTGCCCAGATACGTAACTTCCTGCCTATCTGTACAGACCTCCATCCAGACCTCTATGGTTAGCTAGTGGCAATCTCCATTTTCTGACCCCCAGACAGGCTTTATTTGTGCAAGAAAGATATCACCACACTCAGCACTGCTTGGGTGACCAAGAATCTGAGAATAGATAGCCCAGGGACCTACAGTAAAACCAAATAGTACTGTTCCAAAAGCAAACAGAAAAAGATAGCAATAAAATGACTCCTAATAACGATTCTGCTGTACTCATAGATCAGTGGCTTGCAGCCATCATTACAGAAGCTTCCTCCTGCAGAGATGGGAACTGATACAGAGACCCACAGCCAGACATGATACAGAGTGAGAGATGTTCAAACCTTGAGCCTTAAACAGATGTCTCCATCAAATTGCTCCCCTCAAGGCTCAGTGAACCCTGAGGAAGAGGAGGCAGAAAAGGGAACAGAGGACACAGGTAAACAAAAGACAAGGTCCCCTAAATCAACATGATAGATGAACATACATATCCACCTTGAATGAGGCATCATGCACAGGGCCTGCATCCATCTGGGGATCTACAGTTGAATGAAGACATGGACATACCCTGACCACAACTGATAACCACTTGCAAATAACAATTTAGTTTCCCCCATGGAAGTCTCACTGGAGAGAAAAACTACTCTTAAGGGCAGGCGGCATGCCCAGAAGTAGATGGCCAACAGCAAATGAACTCAAGGGCATTTTTATGGGTTCTGCTGGATCTAGGAGTTTCAGAAATACTGAGTTAGATGAGCAGAAATACCAAAGTTAGATGAGCAGAGGCAACTTTATTCCATCACTGTGGGGTACCATAATTCTAACTAGTTAAGACCAACGCAGGTCTGGTTCTGACACAGTGACCCTGAGCAGAGGGAGTAAGTCCTTTTTAAAAAATTAATTCTTTTTTTGTTATTTTGTTTTGTTTTTTTGAAACAGGGTTTCTCTGTGTGATAGCCCAGGCTGTCCTGGAACTCACTTTGTAGCCCAGGCTGGCCTCAAACTCACAGAGATATACCTGCCTCTGTCTGCCTCCTGAGTGCTGGGATTCAAGGTGTGCACCACCACCACCCATCTGGGAGTAAGTCCATTTTAAGGCAAAAGCTACAAGTAGAGTGGGCTCTAGGGTAATACAAGAAAAGAAAATTTTGCAACTTGAGGTTAAGTCTTGGATGACAGTACATTCTGGGGATTTATAACTTGTGATAACATTTTACAACTAGTAGTATAATTTGTATCAACAAGGAGAATGCATGAGTTTAATGGGGGGATGAAAGCTTGCTTACACAAATCTGTGATTATAATAACATAGCTCTTGACACATCTAGGATTTTTTTAACCAACTGTTCTCATAACTGCAGAGAATGTGGGACAAGTTTCATGCAAGAGAAGAAGCAGGGTAGGAGCTAATATTTTTGAAATATCGTGGACTCTACAGGTTCCTTATTTCACAAAATCATGACAGAGCTTCCCACACAGAGTTTTAATTTTTTTCTTATTTTTAAAATTAATTTATACATTTTCTTCTCTCTTGTTACCCTAACAGGTCCTTTGCATAGGTATTATGACTTCCAGTTTAATGTTTTATGGGATTTCTGAGCAACTGAGATTCTACATCTGTATTTATTTACTTTGCCCTTTCCTGGCCTCTTTTCCTTCTGTTTGTTTGTTTTGTCCAATTCCAATGTGTTAATTTTTGTTTTATCTTATTTTATTTTATTATTATCCCTTAGGATCCTGTCTGCTTTCTAATGAGATACAGAAAGGGGGTGGATCTGGATGGGAAGGAAGTTGGGGAAGAACTAGGGAAGGGAAGCCATAATTAGGATATAGTATATGAGAACAAATTCTATCTTTAATAAAAGGAACAAAGTAACAAATAACAATCATAACTTGAAAAAGAAAAAAACAATCAGAGGATGTGACTACAGAACAAAGATGGAAAGGTGTAAGTTTAGGAATAGTGAAATAGGTTTCTAGGCAGAGTTAAAAGCATTCATATCACACAACTAGCTATTCTAGTATGGTTCAAAACTATGGTGCTACTCCGCAAAAGCACACACAAATGCTGCACTCAAACATATTCACAATTCATCCTGCCAGGATGAGAAAGGGATCTAGTAGTCCCTTGCGAGGTATGTTCTCTACCTCATGACAGCTGTTTAGACTTGGAACTTATATGCCAGCAAAAGAGCAATTAGCCAATGTTCTGACACAATAATGTCCAATGCTTGTAGTAGATGAAAGCTAACTTGGATTCCCATGAGTCTAAAAACACCAAGAGGAAAAGTCTACTTTGTGAGCTCTGCTCTGCTAGAAACTAGTAAGTGGCAAGAAATAAAAGAGAACAACTGACATGCAGATGGTGATGAATTGGGTACATTTAAGCACACTTCCTGAAGATTTTTATTCCAGGGATATAAGGACAAACATTCCGTGCAAATCTGAAAACTGCCTGCAGTAGGGATCCTTGACTCTGTAACTTACTAAGTAGGAAATTACTGTTTAGCTATGTTTTGGCAAAGCGACAAAGACAGTGTATAATTGTTAGGCTGTGTTTAAAAGAGTAAACTTTCCATTCCATACCATCTGTCTCGGGTGATAAGTCTAAAATCTTTTTCATTGCCTTACAAATCCTCCTGTAGTCGTCATTTCATATGGTAAGGCCGCCTTCAAGATACAATATAACTTATCTATTGCAGGAAATTATATCAAAGGTGGACTGTTTTCCTCTTGCACACTGGATTGAAAAATCTGAATGATGGGCAAATTTCTACTTGAGACAAACAATATTGTTGGCAAGCATATTTCTATTTCTCTATGCTATGGACTTTTTAAGCCCTTGATTACAAATGTCTTGATATCAGCTGCCTCCTGCTTTCAATTCCCAGCAGATGATTGTTGCCATCAATATTTATAGACCCACTTTTGTTTCATTGCATAGATTTCTATTTTCTTCCTACTCTCAATATTGCATATGTGTGTATTCCCAATTTTTGTGTTTTATTACTTCCAATATTGCTATAATTTAGTCATTTTGTAATTAATTTTTCTTACTTGATGTAGAGATGGAAAATTTGATTCCTTGATTCAAATACTGAATACCACATAGTATATGTTAAGTTCTGGAAAATAAAGCCATAATGTTTATTAACAAGCCTACTGTTAAGAACATTTTTCTCCAGAACAGCATAAAGGAAATCATTGTCATAGCTCTAAATCTTAAGTCATCACCCTCAAGTAAATGGAACTTTGACACATCCTCTGTATGTGTAGATGTGTAGATTTTTACAATCTTTTCTTAGTCTAGAAAGTCTCTTAAAAAATAGCAGTTTCCAGGACAACCAAAAATGAGATCGTGATAATACAGATACGATTAAGCATCAAATATGTCATTCAATTAGAGACCCTGAAGGCTCCTGCCTTCCTCAAAATTTTTACAGTTAGACTTATAAAAAGCAGAATTTACTTTGGGGCCTGTTGGCCTATGTTGATCTGTGCATTGAGAAAAATTGTTTCCACAAATATAGATTGACTCTCCCTTATCTAATATCCTTGGGTATTTCAGATCTGGAATATTTTTCAATCTTGGGATATTTGCATATACATGAGATAGCTTGACGGTGGTACCCAATTCTAAGCCCCAAATCCATTTCAACTTCTTATATGCATAGCCTGAAGGCAATTTTGTGCAATGCTTCCAGTGCCTCAGCATCATGACTGTGGCATACCTTATGAGCTCTGGCATGGAACTGTTTACATGTAACATCATGTCAGCACCTGATCAGTTTGGGTTGAGGATCATTGCAGACTGCAGATTTTCAGAAGAGAGGAGCCTTTGAGCATCGTATTAAATTATAAGCTCTGAGAGGAAAGCTTTTTAAACCCCAAACAGTAAGAATTTAGTTCATCCCTCACCATCACGGTCTTGTTAAGAATCCCTTACAAAGACAGGTTAACAATTCTGTTCTCACAGAAGAGCAGAGAGGCCACGTGAACGTTCTGAACTCACCTGGTCCTTCAGAGTGCAAAGTAATTCTATTACACCTTAGTGAAATGACATAGTTAAATACAAAACCCAGGAAACAGAGTCAAGCCTCCCTCCAGAACTGTCTATCACTCACAGAGGCTGTAAGCCTCCCCTGCCTTTCTGTTGTCCCTTTATTTTGAAGCCAGTCTCAGCATCACTATGTAGCTTGCACTTATCTAAAAGTGAACTCTGGAATGTCAATGGAAAAAAATCACATCATTTTATTTATGAAATTTCATATATTAATGATAAAACTTTAAGGCATCAGAGTTACAGATCAATGCAAGTAATTTCTACATAAAGATTTCAAACCCAACATTTTGGCACTTGCTACCTGTGGGTGAAAGTGTTATGTAATAGATTCGTGTTTCCCCATGCTAGTGCTAATGTGTCCAATCTCGTTTATACATTTTGGTGGAAAAGCTGCTATTCAGTGTGAACATGGCCTAAGACCACCACTATTCCCCAAGTCACAGCCAGTCTAAAGTCACCTGTAGTCCAAATGTACGTAAATACAAGTAACCATTCTATTGATAAATTTCCAAATCAGATATATATATATATATATATATATATATATATATATATATATGCTAACTTGTGGAAACTCATGATTACATTTCTTTCAAATGAGTATTTTTGATAGTCAGAGCCTCAGTCCTTAGTTCTCACTGGGTCCTGTCTCTAGGAAACAGTAGGTTCACACCGCCTCATTTCCTTTCTCCTTTTTTCTGTCCCTAGGAGCATGAGCAGCTCACCTATTCTTCCACGAGGTCCAAGGCCCCCAGTGTCATCATCACAGGTCTCAAGCCATCCACCAAGTACATATTTCATATCCGAGTGAGGACTGCGACAGGATACAGTGGCTACAGTCAGAAGTTTGAATTTGAAACAGGAGATGAAAGTAAGTTTCACTAAAGGATATGAAGTAAGATGGTGATTCAGGGCCTATTCCAATTAATCTGATCATTTAAAACCAGGTGTCCCAATTTTTAACAGCCCTTCCAAATGGGATGCCCTTCATACAAATACCCATGTACTCATTTGAGTTACTGTTTTGATGCTAATCAATAAATACCGCCTGAAATGCCTTGCTCTCAAATAATCATGTGTCACAAATATGTCCCTTTATGTAGAAATTATTGCACATGCTAATACACAGCATCTTAATGCATGGTATGAGTCTGACTGTCTACCGGTCCTGGTGTTATAATATAATACTAATGAAGACTGGGAAGAGATTAAGCTACAAACAAATGGTTTCATCAGCCAGTTCCAAATACACACATTTGGCTTGTTGTCTCAGATCATTAAAAACAGTGGTCAGGAGACACATTCCACCAATGTGTACATTACAAGATTGAATATAGATGCATAGGCTTTATGATAAACTTGCAGTATTTCCACAGGCTCAGCATGCTGACAGACAAAACCTGAGATGAAGAAAGTGAAATATAATGTGCATTTTGCAATTGCTGATTCCTTATAAACCCAGATATGCTAGTGAATACAGAACTCCATCATTCTTCTTCTTTGAAGGGTACTAGAGAATGACCAACAGCCATCCATGTCTATTCACTGCAGCCACTCTTGAAGCTTTGCCTGAGGTCTCAGCACCCAGTTCTTTTCCTGTTCTATTATGACTTTTGCTTTCAGAAATAGTCCTACTTTACCCCACCCCAGCCCTAGAAGCCTTCTTGACCCCTCTGTTCAGAATCAGAGCCATTTATACCTTCTTGGCATCTTGTGATAGTTCATGTCACTAGGCCAGTATTTTTAACTCAAATTCACATTTTCTTCTCAGATATCTAGATGGTAAGCTCTGAGAACACCAATGGCCATATCCCTTGAATTTGCTTTGGTATCCTTGGAGCCTCTCACAGAGGTGTTCTATGCATTGTTGTTGGGCAGAATAAATGTTACAATGACTTATGAGTGAATATGCAACTTTCAGTTAATGAAGAGTATTTCGTCTATATCTTAGAAAAATTTAGTGTTGACATCAAGTACAAGTTTTCTATCAGGCTTCATTTCTTATTTGACTAGATTCTAAATATATTTTACTTGGTGAATTTTCCTGAGAGTGCATTTATAACTTAATAATTTAGTAATAACTTATGTGCTTGTAAAAGGTAGATGATAAAGAGAACTAAATAGTTGTTAACTTTTCTAAGCTGTGCAGTAAATTTTGGTCAACACTAATAAATATAAATACAAAAAACCCTACAGCCCCCCCCAAAAGATACATGCTTTATTATTTAGGCTATGCATGACAGGTAGTTAAGGGGTAATTGTCAATAGGATGTGGCAGGGACAGTATTTTTTTGATAACTTTATATTAATTTCATTGTGAAACTGTATGTTTATAGATAAATGTATTCTTAATGACTTTAATGCTATCACAATATTAAGCACCCACATCCTACATATACTTTTTATTGACTAGTTTCATCTTTCTCATAAAATATTCCATTTTCTGCACTGGAGTTGGTATTTGGTCATGTAAAGGAATAGAACACACCCTGAAGCCATGAAAGATTCCCTGGAGACTTTGAATTGGGACCAAACTAACTCCAGGCATGTGCACATTTCTACACTGAGCAATTTACACAAATCATTTCCTTTAATTCTAACAGCACTGTGCCTCTCTTTAGAAGCAAAATTAGCTGCATCCATAATTGTATACTAGGGAGTGGAGGTAATAGACAAAAGCCCTAGAACTGGCTACAATAGCATCCAAAGACAGTGAACACTGTGTCTTTAGTATGAAAGTGACTTTGATTAGACCCTTGAAAAGATAAAGTATCTGAGAAGAAATCTGAAAAAATATGTTTGTCTAAATCTGGAGTTCGGGAACATGAAATGGTTCCTAAGTCAATTTACAGCAAAAGGAAAACGCATTTAAAGGATCATTTTTATTGGACTAGCTCTAAATTGCATTTTAAAGCATGTTGCTTATACCCAGGAGAAAATTCCAGTGAATAATGTCTTGGTAGGATGGGGGTGGGTTTGCCATAATTCAATAATATGATGATATGCACCCCAGTTGATAGCATCTGTCTTTTGCTCTTCAAATTCTCCTAGCTCACATGTAAATTTTTATAGCTTTTATTTCTCAAGTAGTATATGAACTATTATGATGTCAACTTTATTACTAAATTCTCCCTTGTGTCTTCCATTTAATTAACTAACTTTATAATACACTCAGAGAATGGGTAGGGGCTGGGTAGATTAGGCTCTCTCTCATTTGATGGCCTACTTTCAGGTTTGTTTGTTTTTTTAAGAAAATAGAAGAGTTTACTGCCCTGTTCTCTTCCACTATATCTATTTTACTTTGTTCAAGCTTTAGTTTGCTAACAAAAACAATAAAATAAAGAATAGATTGATTTTTTTTCAAAATTATGATGTTCTTAACCATTAACAAATACTGTAATCTAAATGATAGTGCTATCCAAAGAATAGTTATAGTAATATCTCTGAATCTTCAAAGTCAGTGCCTTCACTTACATTTTCATTCATTCATTCAGTTATTCATTATTGCATCATTAGAATATGCTAACTGAAAGTAACTAACAGATATAAAGGTTATTAGCTGTGGTAGATAGACTATAGAAACAACTTACTTGAACTAGTTTTGTTTCTTTTTTCTTCAGTAGAACAACATTATTACATATGTATACATGGAGAGATATATTAATGATAGAATAATAACAGATATTGATTGATAAGTGTCTTCTTAGTTGCATACCAAGTAACCCATCACTTCTTTTTACATTTTAAAGCTAAGTCCTGTACCAAGCATATATTTACATACTGTGTACAATAACAGCATTTGTCAGTTGCCAATTACCCTTGACTTAAGTATGATGTTTGATACCTTTCCACTTTTGCTACAAAATAAGTAAACAAAATTAGAACAAATTAAAAAATAAGAAGAATATAAAATATTTCATGTGGTTATTCTTGAAAGACATACAGAAACAATAGGGATGCTAATAAGAATATTTTTCAAATTCAAAATAAATTGATATAACACTCTAAAATACCAACAATAAGCAATACTCCTCTAAATGGTCAAGTGTCATTTGTTCTGTCTGAGATGAACAAACCTGAAGAAAATATTAATTTCCTCAAACTTATTATTTATGTCCTTCTTAGTCAGAATTTTGAATGGATGAAAATTAAAAACTATCAGCAATATTTTCTACCTCCTTAACAATCCTTTAAAACATATTCTATATGTTTTAAGGTAATAGTTTGTTAAAATTATACATATTTTTAAAAGAACAAAAATCTTTAAAGATTATGAAATCAAATACATTTTATTTAAATCACTGTCTATTTATTTCACATTCACATCATTTTGGAGTCACAGGATATAACTGTTTATGTGCATATATTTATGCGCAAAATAAAATATTGTCATATTATAGCTATATTGAACTTTGTACTCTAAAAATAATTTTCAAGCTATCCAATAGGAGCAGAATCCATAGTTAAAACCCAACATTATTAGAAAATTGGAATTCTACATGTAATAATTGGCCATTTCCTTCTTTTCTTGACTAATTATTATCCAGGTGACCTGGAAGTCAATACAGTGGCTTTATTTCTCTGAAAGCATCAATTATAGCTTGCATTGTTTTTGTTTGTTTGTTTTTTGTTTTGTTTCTCGAGACAGGGTTTCTCTGTGTAGCTTTGGAGCCTTATTATTTATGTCCTTCTTAGTCAGAATTTTGAATGGATGAAAATTAAAAACTATCAGCAATATTTTCTACCTCCTTAACAATCCTTTAAAACATATTCTATATGTTTTAAGGTAATAGTTTGTTAAAATTATACATATTTTAAAAAGAACAAAAATCTTTAAAGTTTATGAAATCAAATACATTTTATTTATAATTTTATAATTTTATAATTATAAATTTATAATTTATAATTATAAATTTATGATTTATAAATTATAATTTATAAATTATAATTTTATAATTTTATAAATTATAATTTATAATTTATAATATTTATTTATAATTTCTTTGGAGCCTATCTGGAGACCAGTTTGGCCTCGAACTCACAGAGATCCACCTGCCTCTGCCTCCTGAGTGCTGGGATTAAAGGCGTGCTCCACCAACGCCCGGCTATAGTTTGCATTGTTACATTGTGAATATTTAGCTTTCACCTGTAGGCCTCATACACAGTTTTGTAGCACAAAAGCCACATCTGTCAGCAATTTTAAATGTATAATAACTGAGTCTTAATGACTGGCTGGTTTTATCTATCATAAAATAAAATAAACACAGAAAAACCACCATGATCAGCATTAACAAACTAAGATATGAATTGCTGAATCACAGCAGTATTTTTTAAATCCTCTCTTATACAAACATATATGCCAAAAATGGAATACACATCTAAATGAATGGACTTAATCACTAAGTATTTTTTAAAACATCTGTTAAAATTAGCTAATTTATTGAGGTCTGATTAGAAGCAATTGGTTCATTTGAAGGGCACTGATGAGAATGGTTCTGAATGTGAAGCTACAAGATTGCCTTTCGTTCGCCTTTCATAATGCATTCTGCATATTCCAAATAAACTCATTTTTCTATGCTCTGTTTTGTATAGAGTTAACCCCTAAATTATTGGTGATTAAGTAACCATATTTTATTGAGTAAAATATGAGTGTCTCAAGAGTAGTCATCTCCGTCCAAATCTAGTATCAGTGGACATCATTTCCCTTCTTTTGTACTCAATGTGACCTCTGTAAAAGTGGGGCTATTTGGATACTTCAAACACAAAGTCTTAGAAATATCATCATATTTCAGATTCTACCAGTACTTCAAACTAAAAATTCAGAAAAATATTACATTATGAACTTCAGACTAGCTCCCCTGTTTCTTGATGTAGTCTTGATGAACAAGAATCTCTCTGTCATGGGAGAAAATGTTTTTGTTGTTAACATGTTTCCATCTTAAATTTATTTTTGAAACCTCTATTCCATTTGACCCAGTCTGCTAGTTCACACACAGTCTGTACTGCTTGAGTTGCCTAGGATGAAATTAGCTATATCATTATTAGCAGCAGCCAGAAATTTTGGAATGGTTATTAATGGTGGAGCATGAAGCAGAAAGAATACCAACTGACCCTGGTGGAACAATAAAGAAGTCAATTAATCAACTAGGGGTGCATTCATATTATGTGTCTACTCAGAGGAGGACAAATTCCAGCATATAACACATTAATTTGGAATGATCTCCAATCAATAGTACAGTTTTTGAGTTGGCAACTATAACTAAGCAAAGACAAAAGTGAGAGGAAAAGAAGACTTTCCTACCATCGGGTTGTCAGAATACAAATGAGTCTGTCTTAAGAAGTAATGAAGGTTCTTGATAACAAGAATGTGCACTAAAGGTAGAAGGACTCTTATTTGCCAGGTGATAAAGGAACTTCATGACTTATATAAATGATGAGACAGAAGTCTAATATAGTCTAATAATGTGGTATTGTTGAGTTCTAATGATTTTTCAAGCACTTTTTATTTCCTTTCTGGATAATATAAAGGATGTTATTATCTTGCCAGCTATATGGCTCAAAACCTGAAGAGTGTAGAAGACCAGTCTGCTTATTTTCCTTAGGCAGCAAGTGGTGAAATGAGCAGGTGATGACCTTAGAGCATTTATGCCAAAGCTTACACTGAACCAAGACAGACTTATATTCTTGCTCATTCAGTCTGCTTATTTTTTTTCCACATCTGACATAACTTTGTTCTCATTTTTTACCTCCACTTAATTGATTATATTCCTCTTTAGGCAAACATAACTTTGAATGTAAACACAGATGTTTAGGAGATTATAATACTTATAAATCATCAAGCAGGCAGTTCAGAGAGTGATGAGGTACATTCATTCAGTTTTCTATGGCAGTGCACACATGGCAGGCTAAATATAAGGCTTTAAAGGGGCAAAATGATTCTGTTAGTGTCATTTACTTATCTGTGAAGGATAGAAAGGAAGAACAATTATGTGCTGAATTCCCTTGAAGGAAAATTATGATGACCAAAACTAAAGACACTCTATTTCAACTTTGTACAGACCAAATAAGAATTTTAAAGGACAGAAACTAGGCTTATGTACCATGCGATAGATTGAATATCTTAATATGAAAAATATTAATGGTTATAACTTGCTAAATGGTCTGGAAAGGAAATCATTAACAATTAGCAGATACTTAGAAGTTGCAAAACACACATTTTAAAGTACAGTGTTAGAATTTGTTTCATACATAAAAACAAAGTAGCAAACAAGTAAATCTACTAAAAGAGAAGACAGATAGGAATATATATGAAAACCGTAATCCATGTAGTTGCTACCATACCTTAACTAAAAGTTGTTTTTCTGTACATAGGGACAGGGGTCTTTTCTTCTCTCTCTCTCTCTCTCTCTCTCTCTCTCTCTGTGTGTGTGTGTGTGTGTGTGTGTGTGCGTGTGTGTGTGTGTGTGTGTGTGTGTGTGTGTGTGTGTGTGTGTGCACGCACACATAAGTACTTACTCAGCCAGTTTCAATTAAACAGCCCAATAACAGCTATATTCTCAATAACATGTATTAGGTCCTCAGAAATTGTTCATTGATAACTGAAATACAAACTCTCTGCTTACCATTTCTCTATTTTCTGTATTCATGTTTATACCACTTGTGGGGCTTTTCAAGCAGCTTGCAAAAAAGTCACTGTGTAAGTGGCAAAAGGACTAATGTTACTTTACAAATACTCAAAGAACACATTATCAGTTATTTCAAGTTACAAACATTACATCGTTCTCCACACATGTTTTCAGTATTCACTATTATTTGTCTCTTACATACATATATTAACAGGAAGCCATTTGTGGAATGATAGAGTGCTTAGGAAACTCACCTGACAGTCATGTTTGGGACTCACTGACACAGTACTTTATGTCATTCACTAAGTCTCATTTTAACTTGACTAGATTTGAAATAGACTTTCTTCTACCAGCCATCATACAAATTGTCTAAATTTTTCTGTCAAAGTTTATTTGACAGTAAACCATTGTCATCTTCTAGGAAAAAAAAATTCTCTGAAGAAATGTCAAATGTCTCCAAATTTAACGTAAAAAATATATTCTCCGTGTAATGGTTGAAGATTTGGAACCATTCTTCAGACTATAAGAGTCTGATTTATTGGTTATGTGTTTTGAAGTGTCATTTTTAATGCCCTGGTTTAATTGCTATGAAAACATCAAGGACAAAATAATGAAAAGCTAACTTTTCATAATGACCACATGGAAGCCATCATATAACGACTGCAGCATGTCTGAGCTGGAGTTACCGTCACCTCCACAGAGGCATGGTCATGAATAGACTACAGACAGGAGCGGAAGTAGAATACTGACAGCAGCAGTTATGGGACAGTGTTTGAAGGCATGAGGGGAATTTCCCCTGCTGTTGGTGACACATGGATAATGCTCTATAGTAAATGCTGGAAACACTTGGTGCCAGCATGCAACTGTCATTGAGGAAGCTACAGGTTGCAAAGACAAGACAGCTTAGGTTTCTTTTAGAGTTTTCCTCCCATTGAATTTAACCAATATAGTAGTCCATCATGTCACAAAAATGTAAAACTTGAGTTGAGTGAAATTATCAGAATATTCAAACAGGCTAGTGAGATGTTATATAAAATGTATAAATGTTAATTATCACACCTGTGTCAAAACTTAAAGGCCAACTAAAGTTTGAGCACTGTAAATTTCCTCAGCACTACTCAGAAGTAAAGTCATTTAATATAATCTGTGATAACATGTTTTGTTTGTATCAACCCAAAGCAAAGAGTCATTGTTCTGCTTTTGTCTGGTTATGAAGTTACAATACTGAATGGGCAGATTTTCAAAAATGAATACAGGAATTGCTCCACAGAGGCATGTGTGAAGAATTAAGAAGCAGCCTAAATATTTGCTGTATGTTCTCCTTGCAAGATAATCCAGTGTATTTTATATGATTTTATTTGGCAAAATCACAGAAGCCCTGTAAAGGATTTAGCTGCATGTGCACAAATCCCAATGTATATCGTGAACACATTACTACCCTATAAACTAAGGCTAGGAGCAGAGAGTTCCCACCTTGCTTCCAGATAGGAAACAGCTGATGCGTAGTAAAATGAATTGCTTACTCTTCTAGGTTTTTGGAAAGATGAGTACCCATTTAAAAATAACTATAGTTATTTTTGTGTCTTATATTTGCTGAATCCAAAGCCAGGAAACACCTTAAATGATTTTTTAACCATTTAAGCATAGTAAATAAGTGTGAAATGCTATAGTACTTACTAAACTAGGATATATAGAATACATCCATTCTGTCCACACTATACTTTCTATTTTCATATTAAGAAAAAAAAGTGAAACGGGGACTAATTCTAAATGTCACTGGGTAAATTATCCTGATACGTTAAAAATTGGAGATATATTTTATTCCCAAATTTAACAGAATGACAAAAGTAAAGGACATTTGACAAAAGGCTATATTAGGCAGAATATTTAATTGGCCTATATATTATTTTACCTCTTTACTCAATTAAAACAGGTCAGTAGGTAGCCAGACTAAATAAATGAGGCAGGCATTGAAAAATCAAAGACCAATAGATGAACTTGCTCTCTGTTTTCACAAATTCCACTGATTAAGTCAGAGAATTAAATATAGTCACAAAACAGTGAGCATAGAGGAAGGAGCAAATGCAAACACACTTGCCATGTAAGCTTACAAGAGAGGATATATCCTAAAGGAGATTTCAAAGTTAAGTAAAACTTGGCCTTTATGAAAATGTGATCTATTATATGAATGGATTGGTATATGCATCACTCTTTAAAGGTACCATGTGATCCCATCTCTTTATATCTTATAGTGAGAACTGAATGTCAGCATGAGTTTAGAGGAAACAAACTATCCAAACAATAGCCACAAAACTGTTTTTAAGAGTCAGCACTCCCCTCCTGATTCTGATAACTTGCTGTATTCATAGAACTAACAATTTTATGAGTGAGTACTATCAGTGTTAGAACTGGTTAATACTGGTTAGTACTGGTGACGTATGGGTACAACAAAATGTAAGAACTGTTCAACGCTGTACATTGTCTTGCTAGTTTTCCATTTTTCTTCTACCTACCTGTGGTTATGAAGCTAGGCAAGCTATCCAGGGCAAGCTTCCCATAAGTAACTTGTCTAGAACCAAAGCTAACACATCTAATTATTTCTGCACCTTCATTTTACCCACACTAAAAGTAAACCTTTCCAAATATCTTTTTTATTGTCATCCTATAGCTGTCATCACTTTCCACTTCCCTAGAGACAATTCTAGCTTTCAGAATTCACATACTGAAAGTGCTGGTACCTTGGGAATTATCAATTTAAATTCTAACTCATGCTCGCCCTCTGCCAGCATGCAAGCCTGCATATCTCTCTTTGACAGTTCATATTTGGTCTTTGGAATTTCAAGACACACTGAATTATGGCCTTCTCACCACAGCCTCCTGAGAAAAGTACAGCAAAGCCACCTCATGTCAAGCCTGCCAAGGAAGTGTTCAGTTGCAGGAATCTTGGAAATTAAGTTATCCGGGAGACTTCTTGAATCTAGATGGAAGAGAGAAAACTGAGATGTGTTAGCAAAGCAAAGGTAGAAACAACATGTCACTGGCTTGTCCTGAGCTAGGTTACTTGGCTATATATTGTAACTGGTGAAGACAGAATGATATGTTGAATTGATTAGGCAGCATAAGATGCTCTTGAAAGCTAAACTGTATAGGCTTTCTTCTTAATTTTTTAAAAATATACTGTGATAACTTACTTTGGTCTAAAAATGGGAAACTATAGCAAAGTAATTTAGTCTCTGCACCAGATCACTCTGGATGACTATCTAAACATTCCAAGTTTTTTGTTTGATTGTTTGTTTGTTTAGATATTGGGACATAATGAGTGAATTTATCCAGTCATTGTGAAGACCTAGAGACTTACTCATGTGCTATACAGTCATCCACCCAACTCGGTTTCTTTAGATCCAACTCTGTATTCAAATAGTCTCCACATGTTGGAGCTATCACACAAAAAATCAAGAATCTTTGCTTCTCTCGAAGTTACATTCTCAAGGGCAGAGAGACACAATGAGCAAACAATAAGAACAATACTTGATGTTTCAGGGGGTGCAGAACGATGGAATGTTGTAAAATGACTCTTCCAAAGGAGAGCAAGATACCATAATAGAAGGAGCCATTATAGGCTTAAAGAGAAATCATGCACTAGGGAAATGTCTGGAGATCTACAAGGATGACACCAACTAACAGTCTAAGCAACAGAGGAGAGGCTACCTTAAATGCCCTCCCCTGATAATGAGATTGATGACTAACTTGTATGCCATCCTATAGCCTTCACCCAGCAGCTGATGGAAGTAGAAGCAGACTCCCACAGTTAAACACTGAACTGAACTGGAATCCAGTTTCAGAGGTGGAGGAGTGATGAGCAAAGGGGTCAAGACGAGGCTGGTGAAACCCACAGAAACAGCTGACCTGATCAAGGGGGAGCTCTTGGTCCCCATACTGATAGCTGGGAAACCAGCATGGGATTGACTCCAACCCCATAAACATGGGTGTCAGTGAGGAGGCCTCAGATATCTATGGGGCCTCTTGTAGTGGATTAGTACTTATCCCTAGCATAGGAATAGACTTTGGGAGCCCATTTCACACAGAAGGATATTCCCTGAGCCTAGACACATGGGGGAGTGCCTAGGCCCTATCCCAAAGGATATGACAGACTCTAAAGACCCCCTATGGAAGACCTCACCCTCCCTGAGGAGAAGAAAGGTTATGGGATAGGTAGGGTTTTAGTTGGGGGTGGGGGACAGAGGAGAGGGGAGGGAGAGGGAACTGGGATTGACATGTAAAACAATCTTGTTTCTAATTTAAATTTAAAAAGGGAGGGTGAAAAGACCCAAGTACTTATTCCCTCTGCTGCTGGGAGCCTTCATGGGAACTCATAGCTACAGGCATTTCCCCTGACCTAATAAAAAAGCTGCATGCCACAAGATTGTGCCAGTTCCCCCATCCCTGAAACAGACAGAATCCAAGACAGCTCAATGTGAGTTACACAGACCCCATGGCTTCAGTAAGGTGCAATTATGAAGAGCCACCTCAGCTCCAGAACCCCAGATGTTTGCTGTGATCTTTGTTGCTTCCATGTGCAGATCGTCTGCAACACTGATTCTTTTCTGCTTCCCATACTGCCTCAATCATCCATGTTGAGACAACTCCCCATTGCCCTATCAAATGCAGGGCTACTGTGCCAGTTCACAGTGAATGTGACCTGAAAGGTCCTCCGGGGAAGAGCAAAGCTGAGAAGCAATAGGAGTGCTGATTTTCTACATGTGACCTGTACTCTGCCGTCCAACACACATGTCTTCTGATCATTAAGTGTTTACTGTCACTATAATCACTACTGTTGCTGTAAGAGAGGCACGCCATGAAAACCTCATGGAAAAACTTCATGGAGAAACTTGCTTCATAAAGGAAGAACATGAAGTATATAAATACCCAGAAAGAAATAAGGAAAATTTTCATAGTAACAGCAGATCCATACGCTTCTAGTTGTTAGATATTTCACAGATAAACAGATCCACAAATAGAACAACTTAAGGGGGACGTTATATATACTTTTAAAAACACATATTTTGTACTTGAATTTCAATTCCAATGATGTAATTTTTGATGTTAGACTTTCTAAATACCAGAGTTGTTTGTGTCACTGCATTGCTCTATGCCTTAGCCTCCATATCTGGAAAATGGGAATGAGAATTCTATCTCTAGTGTTCTTGTCACCATTGACTTTTTAGTAGACTATCTAATACTTATTGGGTAGCAATCAACAAATATTAATTAATTACTGCTTCCAACTCTAAAATCCCATTCTAACAGCAATATTATATTTTAATAAACAATATTCTGTATCTTTTGTTTATAGACACTAATAGAATAGTATTCAAGTCATTGTCTTGGTTTTTCCCTTTGACACTTATTTTCCATGGCCATCATGGCTGTTTTGGTGTTAGATTTTGTTTAATTTTTTATGAGTGAGATATTAAAATTAGTGGAATTCCAAAGGTATATGAACCTCCCAGAGTTAGAGTGCTCTGAAACATTCAATTAATGAGGCCCACACTTGTGAAAGTCTCAGTTTTTGACCTCATAGGAAGCAATAGACCATGCAGAATATACCACACCTAAGTCAAAATTATCATTTAATGACCCAGAGCCACTGTTCATATTACATCTATGGTGTGATGGTGTTGTCAGTTTGACAGAGCAAAGAATCACCTAGGTTATAAGTCCTTAGATATGTCCTTTGGATATTATCTTGATTTAGGTTAAATGGCGGCGGGAGGGGGAATCCATCTTAACTGTGGGCCCAGCCATTACCTAGGTGGGAATCGTGGTATGTAAAACAGTGGAGAAAAGGAGATGAGCACCACCATGGCTGCATCATGGCTTTCTTCTTATGTCTGATATTATTTAAAGTTCCTGCCAATGGAATCTCCCTCCCATGATGCACATTAACCTGGAACTGTGAGCTAAACAAACCCTCTCTTCTTGGAGTTGGTTTGGTCTGAGTATTTTACCACAACAGCTAGAAAAGAAACTAAGGTGTGTGGTAACCAGATTATTTAAGGCTTGAGCTATTTTTATTTTACATAACACAATTTTAAAACTTCAAGCACTGGAGCTAGACTATTTGTATGTGAGATTTGGTTCAGTCATGTCTACTCATCTGACTCATGAGCAGGTTAAACCAATTGTCTCTGTCCCAGTTTAGACCTTCCTCTGGAACTCACTATGTATCCCAGATTGGCTTCTAACTCTAATCCTCTGCCTCTCTATATAGTACTACCACTTTCTCAGGTGACTGCTGTGAAGACTATGTAAGTTGATATGTGTGGTGTCTTTAGAATTATGGATGTTATTAATAGCTATACTAAAGGCATTTGTTATTATACTCATAAATACTGGTCTTCTGAGAGAGACCCCCTTCATTGAATTTATCATAATTCTGAAGGACTGTCCTGAGCTGTGAATCATCTTATACTCATCTTCCTAGAAGAGGAAAGAAAAAATATAAAGTGAAGATGAATATAATCCTGGTAAGAGAACTTAGTTAGGGCACTGGCTGTAAAATCTCCTTCAAGTTGAAATGAACACCTATATGCCTGTCTGTTTTGCATTGCTGTAACTCAGTACTCAGAATGGTCATTTATAAATAGCAGAAGCTTAAATGGCTCAAATTTCTAGAGGCAAGAAAAGTTTTTCTGCATCTGTGTGGCATCTCCTGAGGGCCTTTGTATTAAAACTAGGCAGAGAGCAACATACAGTGAGGTAGAACTATGATGTTATCTCAACATGCCTCTTTCTCTCCATATAAACCATTCAGGTGATGTGGGGGTCCACAACAGTCTAGGATCTAGATCAAGCTTCATTACCTCGGAATGACTCTGACTCCAAATGTCATTCCCATTTGAATATGAAGGTTGACTTTCCAATAGTCAGACTTCTGGGGGAAACAGTCAAATCCTGAAAGTAGCCAGCATGACTTCCTGGGGTTTTAAAATTCCACAACCATCCAGTTGATTTCCTTAGACAGGAATGAGCAAACTAAAGAACAGCAAAGCTAGCCATATGTTGAAAATTGTTTATTGATCAGAAGAGGTATTAGCTGTGCTGTTCCTTTCCAGACACAGTAGCTCCTTTGAAGGATTTTCCTTTCATAAATGTTAGACAGGCAGTTTTGAGAATGTTTGAACTTGCATGAAATCACATTTTTTAACATTATGTAATGACCAAAAAGAAGTCTGCTCCATTTTTTACCAAATTATTCTGTGGCCTGGCAGACAACCAGAACACCGAATGGTGATGCACCCAGGAGACATGGGTTACTTAATTACCTTCACATATTTTGTCTTTACTGTCATGTTCCTTATTGCAATTTGCAGTGCTTTTTGAGTCTTTCTAAACGATTAACAGCTAACTCCTATCCATTAGGGACCCACTTCTCACTATTTGTATGTATCCATCTTAGGAACTGTAGCTTTTATAACCACCTAGCTGACTTTTTGTCATTTTTTTTCTCGCTCATCCTATTTAAATGCCCACAGGGAGAGTAGATCCCCAACCATATTAAGCAAGTACACGCAGTAAAGATACCCAGTGTAGCACATATCATGATTTAAAAAAAAAAAAAAGCTATGCATTTTTAGAATTGTTTCTGACTTGAATTCAGAAATATTTTTAAAGTTTATAATGTATATAATATGTAAATATATTTTATATATTTCATATAAATATACTTTACTATACTTGTATCTCTATATAAATGTGTACGTGATCATCATTTTATCTGATGATGACCACATAAAATAAGATTTTATCCTACCCTTGAGATAGAGCAAGTCATATCAACCCAGTAAACTTTCATAAGAAAAAAAATCACAGGGTGAAAACAAAGCTAAACACTCTTATATATCTATATGTCAATTCAATCAGGGAATAAATATATTCCATGCATAAGACTTTGATATTGTTTCATGTACTCATAAGTGGCTTCTAGAAGTTTACAGGGCCCAAGCACATTTATACACAAAGAGGTAAAGGGCATTTCCATAGTGGTCTATACCTAGGAAGCTCCAGTGGAGAGTACAGAAACTTCTGATAACTTATACTTGTGAAACTGATCGGTCAGGACAGTAAAACTCAACTTGGAAAAACCATGTTACTTGCAGATAAATGAAGTGAACTAGAAAAAAATCATCCTGAGTGAGGTATCCCAGACCCAGAAACAATATATATATATATATATATATATATATATATATATATATATATTTGCTTAAATGTGGATATTAGCTGTTTAGATAATGACAACCTTGCTATAATCCATAGAACCCCAGAGGTTAGGTATAGAGTAAGGGACTAAGGAAGACAGGTGATATCCATAGGAAAGAGAAATAGAATAGGTAGTTCTTGATGATGGGGAACTGAGTGGATCAGTAGGAGCAAAGATGGGATGATGGAAGAAATGTGGGGAAAGACTGTTTAAATTAAGGGTTATTTGAAGGATAGTATGGAAACCTAATAAAGTACAAGCTTCCTAAAATATATTCATATATAAAGACAAGTTAAATGAAACCACCAAATAATGGGGAAAACAGAGTTACAACTGGTCAATCATTGTCATCAAATGAAGTTTCCAGTACTGGAATTGGGTTGTGTCTAATAGAACTGTTGGCCAAAGGCATACTGTTATTGTTTTGTTTAAAAAGAAGAAAAGAGAAATTACTGAGACAGACATATTGACTATAAGTTTATTATAAGGCCCGACAGAATGGGGAGTCTAAGAAGAGGAACAGGGTAAATGGCTGACCGCCATGGCCGGTTGCCATAGAGAGACAGGAGAGAGCGCACAGAGCGCGGGACAGAGGAACAGAGGAACAGAGCGGGACAGAGAAACAGAGAGAGAGAAAGAGCGTAAAGGGGCAGGGACTTATCTTTTAAAAGGGTCCTCTGCACCTGTGTGCAGACTTAGTTCCCATGGAACCTTGGGCTGACCAGGGTTCTGCCTGAGTGGATTCCACCAGGTAACAGGGGCAGGCCAGCATAATGCCTGAACCTTTCACATACTATGGGAATCCCCAAACAAAACTATAGGTTGCCCTCCACAAATGATGGCAAGGCACATTGCTGAAGACAACACCTAAACAATTCATTGAACATGGAGAAGTTCTGTTGATGCAACATGAGAGCCTCCATCCCTACATTTTAGCATCTTCGGTACAGGAAGGTTCTCTGCATGCTACCAAAAGAAAAACATAAACACCAACCCAGCCACAAAACCTTTGATCTACAATGGTTTCCTGCCCGTGAGATATGCTAGGACAATGGTGGCACAAAGCTTGTAACCAACAAATGTCCGATTTGATTTATGACCCACTCCATCAGATTAAGCCCATACTCAACACTGCTTGGGTGACCAAGAATCTGAGTCTAGGTAGTCCAGGGTCCAAGACTAAAACCAAATACTACTGTTCTTTAAAAAACAAAAAGTATCAGTAAAAAACTCCTATTGATATTCTGCTATTCTGCTATACACATAGATCAGAGCCTTGCTTATCCATCATCAAAGAAGGTTCCACCTGCATCAAATGGGAAATACAGAGACCCTTAGTCTGAAGTTATGTAGAGAGTGAGAGACTTTGTAACACTCAGCTCCAAATGTGATATTTTCATTAACCCATACTCTCTCTCTCTCTCTCTCTCTCTCTCTCTCTCTCTCTCTCTCTCTCTCTCTCTCTGTTTAGGGAACCCTGAGGAACAAGAGATAGAAAGAGTATAAGAACCAGGTTGGCAGGGCATTGGTAGCGCATGCCTTTAATCCCAGCACTCAGGAGGCAGAGGCAGGCAGATCTCTGTGAGTTCGAGGCCAGCCTGGTCTCCAGAGGGAGTGCCAGGATAGGCTCCAAAGCTACACAGAGGAACCCTGTCTCCAAAAACAAAACAAACAAACAAACAAACAAAAAGAACCAGGTGGGATAGAGAACACTAAGAAAATGAGATGATGCTCTAATTAACATGAATCAAAGTTCATATTAACTCACAGAGACTGAGGGACACGTATAGGCCCTGCATGGGTCTGCAGCAGGCCCATTGCATATACATTATGACTTTCAGTTTAGTGTTTTTATGGGATTCCTGAGTGAGTGAATGAGTGGGTTTCTGATTCTTGTGTGTTCTCTTAGGCTGTTTTCTTTCTGCTTGTTTTATCCAAACCCAATGTGTTAGTTTTTGTTTTATCTTACTATATTTAGTTTTATTATAGAAAAATAGGTTTTGTTAACCTTCAAAAGAAAACCAGTATATAAAAAATCCCTTTGAAGCTTTGTTTCTGCACCTCCAAACTCGAGGAAAAGAAAAGAAGAAAAATAAGAACCCTCCATATATGAATTAGTCAGTGTGATAAGAAAATAGAGCTCAGAAATTCTCATGTATGCCAGGGGGCTAGAACTGATTTCCATTACACTTTTCTTAATAACTGAGTTATTTGATAAAAAATTGCTTAATAGAATATTCCAAAACCTGTATATATTACTAATTGAAGTCATTAGTAACAATCTGTGAGGATAAAGAAAGTCATAGGGCAAACAAATTTGATTTCCAGGGAAACGCTAGATTTTCCCCCAGTGCCAACTATCTTTATGTATTGTCTAAGATACCTAACACATCCTTGAATTGTATTTCGATACTCACTTAGAAGCATGTTTCAACAGAGGAAAGTTTGTTTTTCTAACTTGTCATTCTCTTCTCACTAAGAACATTTATGGCAGTGTAAAATAATACACTACATGTTAATAAATTAAAAATAAGGGCTGGAGAGATTGCTCAGCACTTGTTGCTCTTCCAGAAGATCTGAGTTAAGTAGCCAGAATCCAGTGTAAAAATAACAATTACTTGTAAATCCACCTTCAGGGACTCGGACACACTCTTCTAGCCTCCATGGCCACCTGCGTGCACATGGTATACGTACATACCCAGACACACAAAATACAATAAATCTAATAAAATAATAAAACTAAGTTAGATCTAGAAATATCAGGAACATATACACACAAAGTAGAGTGGTCTCACTCTAAGACCTGTAACTGAGGACACAGCATATGCATTACCTTAGCCTGGGAGTCCTGCTCGCAATGAGAGAATAGCAGTATCCTCCTGCACACATGAAGCATGGATGCTATAGAGATGAGATAAGCAACCTTCAGAAGTAGGGCTGCAGGCAGTTTTTATTGCCTTATGTTCCCAGGCATTGTCTATCTGTAGCCTTGAAGAGAGCCAAGGCAAAATGTTACTTGTCAAGTGAGACATTTTCCCATATTGAGAATGAAAGGGAAAAAAGAAAACTACCTAAGACATATCGTACATAAGGATGTGAAAAGAAAAAAAAACACCACCAAGGAAGTTAGTAGAACGAATCATATTGCATGCTGTTTCTAATTCATTATCAGAAACCTGGAATAAGCTGAGATTACCCTTTGATTCAAGTAACAAACATACCATGAGTTAGCTGGTTACCTAGTGTGAAATATTAGTTGAAGATGTGTTACTTTCATTTATGCTTTAGAATATTTGTTTAATGGTATAAAGATGTGTTGAACTCTTTTATGTTGCATTTGTTTAACTCTGTAAAGCTGTGTTACTTTGCCTATCTAAAATACCTGATCGGTCTAATGAAGAGCTGAACAGATAATAGCTAGGCAGGAGAGGCCAGGCAGGGAGGCCAGCAGAGGGAACAAATTGTAGGAGAAAAGGAGAAGCAGTGGAGCACACCAGGGTCCAGCCACACAGCCAGCCATGGAGGAAGAAAGGAAGAAAGAGAGAGAGAGAGAGAGAGAGAGAGAGAGAGAGAGAGAGAGAGAGAGGAAGAAGAAGAAGAAGAAGAAGAAGAAGAAGAAGAAGAAGAAGAAGAAGAAGAAGAAGAAGAAGAAGAAGAAGAAGAAGAAAGAAGAAAGGTGTACAGAATAGAGAAAGATAAAAGTCCAGAGGCAAAAGGTAGACAGATAATTTAAGAAAAACTGGCTAGAAACAAGCCAAGCTAAAGCTGGGCATACATACATAAGAATAATTCTCTCAGTTCTCTGTGTATTTATTTTCGGAGCTGGGTGTCAGGCCCCCTAAAAAAGACAAAGCAAAACAAAAAACAACAACAAAACAGTTACCCATGCATGTAAAAAAAGACATTAATGCCTTACTAGGTCATGCTTGCCCACACCAAAACTGCCAAAACTATGGTGACTCCTAATCCCGAGTTGAAGAAAATGAGGATGCTTTTGTTCCACCTTGGGATCAGATTCCCCACTCCAAACCCAACTCTATGTTTGCACAGTTTTCCAAAGCTCTGCCCTGTAAGACACAGGACTGGATAGCTACCATAGAGGATGTTAACAATGCTGAAGGCAGTGTATCCCAGGGTAGCTTCAAATGTTCAACCTTCCTTCCTCTCCATCCCTTGTGATGGGAGTACCTGAGTATAACACTCAGTCCAGCATGGAGGATAGTCTTTATGGAGGCCTTTAAATGTGAGGTTTTTCATTATTATTTCAATAAATGAGGTTAATCATTGCAAGGAAGGTGAAGAGAAATTGAGTTCCTTTTATTATAAAAATCAAGATCCCTAACAAAGATTTGTACCAAGGTGAAGATAAAACCTCCTTCACCTCCTCTGAAATAGGCTACAGGCAAAGATTGTCCTTGGGATTATGCTTTGAATCTGCTCCCATAATTAGACAGACAGTGGATTGAAAGCCCAGCATCTCATACCACAGAAAAGCATGAAGAAGGATCAGAGTGGCCGGCAAATTTATCAGAGCAGGTATTCTGAGTCATCAGAAAGAATCTGAGGAGTATGATCTCATGGACAAAATTTGGATGAGCTGCATCACTCTGGAGCAAGCTTCTGGGGGTTAGCTCTGGGCAAATCCAAGGTGTGAAGCAGAAATGGCTCCTCATGTTGTATGTAACTATGATCAATTGCTTGTCTGCCAAGAAAATTATTTAGTTTTGATCAAGTTGACAACACTCAATATTTTTTCTGGCATCAATAAAATAGTAGAGTTATTTGTGTCCTTAAATCAATTCTCATTAATCAAAAATTAAAGGGGTCTTTATAAAGGCTATCTTTCTATTTACCACCATGGCCAATACTGAATGTTTCTAAAATCACTGTTCTATGAGGATATTAGTGTACATAGGAATAAAGCAAAATAGTGGTTTCTATTGCATGCCTTCAAAAATGAGTATGTTGAGGATGTTTTCTTCTTTAGTTCATTCTTTAGTTCAGTTCTAAAGGGCTATTTACTAATCTATCTGCACACACACACACACACACACACACACACACACACACACACAAAGCCTTATTTTTCCAACCCAGATACCCATATATGTTACACAAGCACTCTACCAGCAAACCAGATCAGTAGCCCCCCCCACCCCCACTAATTTAGAGAAAGAGTAATATACACAGGAAACGGTCTTCTTAAAAGTATTAGCAGCTAGTATAGTGATATTGGGCTTGAAAGTATTTTCATCCAATATGAAATTCTTAATTGAAGTTTCATACATGAGGTTTGAGAAGCTGTTTATAAAAACTACCTGACAAAATAAAAATGCATAACATTGATGAAGCCACTTTTCTTTTCCCACGGGTTTGAGGACTTTACAACTACACCTGTTCTCTCTGATTCCCTACAAAATTGTCACAGCTTACAGGCATATCTAACCTTTGGTCTTTGAGCAGCACATACCCCCACAGAACTGTGAATGAAGCCCAAAACTGTTATAGGTGACAGCATCATGTTAAACATTCAATGTTTGGAAGAGAGTGTATGAAGCAAATACAACCTTCTGGGCAGCTTTTGTGTGATGATCCCTAAACTTCCTTTAGAATTTATTGTCAGGGGATGATGAGTTGACTATTGGCCAATAGCAGTTACACACCACTGTTAGATGCCTGGTCTCTAAGTTACTTAAGGATTGTTGGGTTCAAAAGCAAGGAGACACTGGCCCACAGGATGGATGATTATCTGTGCTTCTAGGAACATTTCTACATAACTCATATAAACAAATGTGGTCAATTCTAATTAGTATCAGGTGAAACAGAAATCCTTCCCTGCTTTCATTTATTTGACTCTAAGATTTGGATGGTAACTTTATAGGTTGATGGTTTTAATTTGGGCAGCTCACCCACATTCTAATTTTAACAAGTTTCATTGTTAAAATATCCCAAGAGTTGTCTACACATGTGTTTTTATTTTGTCTTTGTATCCATGTCACTCTTATAAACCAGCATGACATCTAATAGGTAGACCATAAAAGATGAGTTTCTCATCTGAGACTATTGAAGAAAATACAGGTTGGAATTTATTATTTTTGCCTTCTTTTATTTATTCGTTTTTAATTCAATTTCTTTGTTTGGAATTTTATTTTTTTAACTGAAAATATGTTTTTCATACAATATAGTCTGATTATTGGTTCTCTTTCCCCAGCTCCTTCTAGAGCCTTCCCATCTCCCAAACCACCCAATCCACACCCTTTCCAGCTATTTCTCACTAGAAAACAATTAGGCATCTACAAAAAAAGGGGAAAATTAATAAATGGAAATATGATAGGACAAGAGCAAACAAGCCTGAATAGGAAAAAGCAAACAAATAGGAAAAGAAGAGAAAAGAAAAGGCAAAGAAGAAACACATACAGATGCTCAGGTATGCACACTCATACACAGAAACCCCATAAAGATACAATCAGAAACCATAATATATGAGCAAAAGACCTGAAGGGGAAAAGATGCCCATACAAAGTACTATGAGACAAAAACCTACAGACATACCAGTGAGTTCATTTTTTGTTGGCCATCTACTGCTGGGCATGGGGCCTGCCTTTCATTGTAATTTATGTGCCCAATGAGCCATTCAATACTTTTTTTTAACATAATGCTTTTTTAGAAAGATTAAAAAAAAAAACTCCATCCCATTTCACCTTGCCTTCCAGTCCTGTCCATCCAGTCATGAAAAAACATGTGTTCAGCACCAAAATACATGGACAATCATGATGCTAAAGAACAATATAGTAAACAATGTGAAGTTATTAATGGCGAGACAGAAAAAGACTTTCTCCCATTCTGTTCCCTTCTCCTTGTACAATATGCATATGATTAAATTATTTTCTCTGAATTCACTACATTAAATTATACTCTCAGTATTCTCAAATTCAAGTAACAGAAATAGGACTGTGTTTGGATCCCAGGCTGGAGTTGCCTTCCACATGTAACTGAAAATTAAAGGGAATACTTTGAGACTCAATACAAGACAAGGTGATTTCCCTGTCAGTTCTCTGCAAGAATTCATTTCTCCATCTCAAGATTACAATCTTGAGTAAACTCACTTTTTTATTACCCATGTGCTTAATAGTAATGAAAAAAACAGTGGCATGCTGACAACTGTTACTTTACGTTGCCCTGATCCATCCTAGCCCATAAACCCAAATTTCTTTCCTGTATCTTAGCCTATGCTTCAGACATCTCAACGTTTGACAAACAATCCTGAAGGTTTTGTGTCCTTTTGTATTTCTGGGCTGTTGCTAGTGAAGTTTCTTTTTTCTTTTTCTTTTTTTTTTCCCGTTGCAATTTTTTTTTATTTGAATTAGAAACAGGATTGTTTTACACGACAATCCCAGTTCCCTTCTCCCATGTGTCCTCCCCTACCCCCAACCAAACTTTATCTGTCACATATCTTTTCTGCACCCCCTGGTTGGTGAGGCCTTCCATAGAGTGTCATTAGTGTTTATTGTATCCTTTGGGATAGGGCCTAGACCCACCCCTGTGTGTCTATGCTCAGGGAGTATTCCTCTATATGGAATGGGCTCCCAAAGTCCACACCTATGCTAGGGATAAATACTGGGCTTCTACAGGAGGTCCCGTAGATTTCTGAGGTTTCCTCACAGAAACCCATGTTCCTGGGGTCTGGATCAGTTCCATGATGGTATTCCAGCTATCAGACTAGGAGCAAGTGTTCCTGGATGTTCAGGTCAGCTGTTCCTGTGGGTTTCACCAGCCTGGTCTGGACCACTGTGCTCTTCACTCAGTTCCCTCTCCCCTCTTTCTCTCTCCTCCGACCCTGTCCTCCACTGACCTTTATCCCATCCCCTTTCTGATCCCCAGGGAGGGTGAGGGTTCCATGAGAAATCTTCAACATCTGTCATATCATTTGGAGCAGGGCCTAGACCCTCCCCCATGTGTCTAGGCTGAGAGAGTATCTATATGGAGTGGGCTCCCAAATCCATTCATATACTAGGGATAAATACTGATCCATTACTAGAGGCCCCACAGATTAACCAGATCTCCAAACTGACATCCACATTCAGTGGGTCTGGGACAGTCCTATGCTGGTTTCCCAGCTATCAGTCAGGGGTCCATGAGATCCCCTTGTTCAGGTCAGCTGCTTCTGTGGGTTTCTCCAGCCTGGTCTTGACCCCTATGTTCATCACTCCTCCCTCTCTGCAACTGGATTCCAGAGTTCAGCTCAGTGTTTAGCTGTGGGTGTCTGCTTCTGTTTCCATCAGCTACTGGATGAAGGCTCTAGGATGACATATAAGGTCAATTTCATTATCAGAGAAGGGCATTTAAGGTAGCCTCTCAACTGTTGCTTAGATTGTTAGTTGGGGTCAACCTTGTAGATATCTGGACATTTCCCTAGTGCCAGATTTCTCTTTAAACCTATAATGGCTCCTTCTATTATTGTATGTCTTTTCTTTCTCTCCTCTATTCTTCCCCTGACTGGATCTTCTTGCTCTTTCATGTCCTCCTCTCTCCTCCTCTTCTCCCCTTCTTTTTCCCCTAACTCCCTCTCCCCTCCCCATGCTCCCAATTACCTCAGGAGATCTTGTACCTTTCCCCTTCTCCTGAGGACCATGTATGTCTCCCTAGGGTCCTCTTTGTTTCCTGGTTTCTCTGGTAGTGTGGATTGTAGGCTGGTAATCCTTTGCTCTATGTCTAATAACCATATATGAGTGAGTACATACCATGTTTGTCTTTTTGTGACTGGGTTACCTCACTCAGGCTGGTTTCTTCTAGTTCCATCCATTTGCCTTCGAATTTCAAGATTCCATTGTTTTTTCCGGTGAGTAGTACTCCATTGTGTAAATGTACCACATTTTCTCCATCCATTCTTCAGTTGAGGGGCATCTAGGTTGTTTCCAATTTCTGGCTATTACAAATAATGCTGCTGTGTCCTTGTTGTATGAATATGCTTCCTTTGGGTATATGCCTAAGAGTGGAATTGCTGGATCTTGTGGTAGACTGATTCCCATTTTCCTGAGTAACCGCCATACTAATTTCCAAAGTGACTCTATGAGTTTGCATTCCCACCAGCAGTGGAGAAGTTTTCCCCTGTCTCTACATCCTCTCCAGCATAAACTGTCATTGGTGTTTTTTATTTTAATAATATACGTTTAAGTTTAATTTGTTGAGAATTTTATACATGTATATACCATATTTTGATCGTATTCACCCACAGTTCTCTCCCTAACCCTATTCCACGCTTTTTGACTCCCCAACTCAGTGTGCTTTTATTTTCAATTACTTACATCATCTAATTTTTGCTATCCATAGAGTTTAGGAGTTTTGGTTTGGCTTTCAAACATGGTCAGCTTCCCAGAAGCCATATTCTTAAAGAAAATACTTCCTCAGGTAGGAGTGGGGACTATTGAGACCCTGCCCTGTTCACTGGCTTGATCTTGTGGAGGCCTTGTAAAGCTGTCCAGAGTGTACCAGTGCATCAGTCCATCTTGTCCAGATGATGCTGCCTCCCGCTGCCCCAACCTCTGGATCTCACAGTCTTTCCACCCCCTCTTCGTAGATGGTCCATGAGCTTTGGGAGAAAGAGGCACAACCCACAGTTTAAGGATATACTGAGGATGGATCTCAGGGCTTCAGGCATGCAAGGAAAGCATTCAAGAGAGCTACATTCCTTGCCCCAGCACATTCTTAATGATGGAGTTTTTTTTTTTAACTACCTTTTAATAAGTATTAAGTCAATAAGAATGTTCTCCAGAAACTTTCTATTTTCTTAAATGATATTTAATAATAAAAAGTAGTAGTGGTGGCTGTGTGCAGGGGTAAGGAGGGGAGTGGTTGCACAAGTACCATGGTGTGGCTGGGGGGTGGTCAGAGAACAGCTTTTGGTAATTGGTTTTCCCCTTCCATCATTGGTCCCAGAGGCTTAACTCGATAATATAAGCTTTCACAAGTCTCTTTATTCACTAAAACATCGTACCAGCCCTCTGAACCCTTTTCTAAATGAACCTGTGTATATTTTAAATTGAGAATAATTTAAATATTTTTCTCTGAAAAATAATCTTTTATTTTAAATGAATCTTAGGACATACAAGCCTCTCAAAATCTGTGATTTCTACTAGTTATACATTTAATTATAAAGGCTTTTACTCCAATAGTTACTGTTATAGTAAAAAAACTAAAGCTTCAAATATATAGACATGCTTATTAATATGTTGCTGTGTTTGGGGTTAGGGTTGGGTGTGTCTTGGTTCTTGGCTTCTTATTAAGGAATTGAAATAAAAACCCTCACAGATTGTGCAGCCAAATAGAAATTTTCCTAAAGACAATGCGATAATAAATATTTGAATACATTGCAACAAAGCAACAATCCATGTGGGTGAAAACACTTAGGGGCTCCTGGGATTTCCTTTGATGGTATCAAAGAAACGGGAAAATTTTGTTTCTAAGGATTACAGTGATGGTCATTCTGTGTTTCAATTGATAAATTAGGTTATTTTAGGTCATAAATAATTTTTCTACCATGCATGTCCCTTATAATTTATGCATCCACAAGGAAGGGATGTATTGAATTCTCTATAAATTTTGCTTGACTTCACAATTTTTCCTTGGTAGGCATGTAATGAAAGCCAGTTTAGGATCTTCATGCCACCCCACCCTGAACCAGGATGAATTAAGAAACTTTGTAAAGGAGCTGTACAAGTCTAATGGTCATTAATATGAGAAAAAATTCATCCTATTGTTCAAAGAGGGGTGCTAGTAGCCCAGTGAGGGTCATAGACTTCTAGGCGATTCATTTAGAAAAGTTTATATCTACATAAAGGTGCATCACTAAAAGTGTGGGGAGTGCATAGCACAATCCATGGACAGACCCATCTTCTAAAGTGTTCCCTACGTTTGCCTGCCTCAAATATGCTTACCAAAAATACCCAAATATTTTGAATATAATGGTACGTGGCAAATCATACAGAAAATTCATTCATTTCTGGTCAGTAATCATGAGACTCTGTGGAATTTATAAGAGGATACTATTCTACACTGGATATTTTAAAAAGGAGTAAATAAAGCATGTAAATATGAAGTCATAGATATTTCCACTACAAAAAAAAAATATATATAGTCTCCGAGACCTAGCTTAACTACAAGGAACAGTATAAAGGCCAGATGATGACACATCAAATTGCAGAAATTTAAAGCATTGAATAAGTTCCAGTTGTTTATGTGCTGTGATCATTAATTTTCATTTTCAAAGTTCTCTGCATGTGTCAAGGCATCTATGCAACTCATTAATGAACATGGGAATCTCTTCCAAAAGGGAAAAAAGAGTTATTTCATTACTTTGCACACCTATCTCTACCTTTTCCTCTCCATCAAGTTGTGCCAAACTCGAATTTTCCAATTATCCCTGTGTCATTTGGCATCTCATCTGACAGGTAAATTGGGCATCAAGAAGAGTGTCGTGAGATTGGTGATGTTCCAGGGAAGCCCCAGTTTGATGTACTGAATTGCTTTGTTTCTGGAGAAGTGGCAGAGCAGTAGGAAAGATTCTGCTGTGAAGTTGCTTTCTGAACAGTTTAATCCCTGAAAAGCCTCTGCTTCAATTGGGGTATCTGTGAGGCTTGCTTCTGTCCAGCTGAGAATTCAGTAATCAGCTCACCTGAGGAAAAGAGAGAATCTCGTCTTTCTCTCTTTGAGTTTCAATCTTAGAGATATTGTTTGTGTGTGTGATGGAAGATGGCCTCAAGTATTGGATGGTTATAAAAGAAATGTGTCAATACAGCACCAAGTGTATACTGCTTCCTCTAAATGTTCACTTCAGTGAAAGCTTAAGCACAGATAGTTGGGGGAAATTAATTCATATGAATATCCTTTAATTTATCACTAATTTATTCTAGATTGAAAACAAATCACTGAATGTTCATATATGAAGCTAAGACATGTTTAATAACTAACATTTCTCAGGAAACCAAATTACTATTCTTTAACTTGGAATCTTTTATATTTGCACAGATAATACATTCTTGTTTTAATTACTTTTTATGACTGTATATTTCCATAATAGACTTTTTTAGAACATTATGTTAATCCATTATTATTTACAAAGTTGAAAGATAGTATTCTCTGCACTCAAGTAGCTAAACTGGCATTGGTATTTGCCAAACTGACATCCTCAGAACAATTAAAAAACGGAGAATAACTTTTGATAGTTAGAATTTCAACCAAAGATTTAATTTTTTAAGCATTATTTTTCTAAGTTTTAAATATTAGGAGGAGAAATGCTTTCCTAACCTTGCATCCACATACTCTTTCCTTTTTAAGTGAAATACCTTGGACTTGATGGTATTAATAAGTAATATTTCTATTTTTTCTTTGAGAATTTCATACAATATTTAATTATTTCATTTATGTTTTGAAATTCTAATATAATTCATCATTTATCTCTTCCCTTTATTCCCCTAACGTCTACCAGCCCATATATCCCTCCTTGTACTCTTTCAAATTTATGGTCTATTATTTCATTAGTTAGCACATATACATATGTTTCTATTAATACATGTATTACTATACATTAACTATATATATATATATATAGTTATATATATATATAATTTCTAAACACATAAGCATAACCTGTTCAATGCACATAATGTTACTTGCATGTATATTTCTAAGAATGACCATCGTGTTGGGAAACCAATTGCTGTGTGTTCCTCTAAGGAAGACTCTCTCTCAGTTCTCAACCTTCCTCAGTTGTCTTGGCCCCCCCTCAACTCAGCCCCATCCACAGTTACAGGCTACATAGATCCCTGAACCTGGAGAAAAGGAGAATGATACAGACATTCCATTTAGGACTGAGAATTCTGAAGTCTCTTATTTTCTGCTCATTGATCTGTTGTGGGTTTGTGTGTTAATTTCTATCTATTATCTAATGAGGGCTGAGTGATATATTGATTTATGGGTATAGCAATATGTCGTTAGGAATCATTTTATTACTATGCTCATTTAGCCTAATGATAGTGGTTGGTTTTCCCTTAGGGTGCATGACCTATCTATTCTTAGGTTCTTGGCCTTATTAACAGTGGCAGTGTGGGTTCCATCTTCTGAAGCAGGTTAAGTCCAAGCAAAACGTGGTTGTTTATTTCCATTACATTTGTGGTACTATTGCACCAGTGGGCATGTCTTGCAGGTGGGATGCTATTGTAACACACAGAAATCATATCTGGGTGAAAGTGATGATTTACTAAGTATTTTTAATTGAATTTAAGTGATTATTTCGCTGAGCTATCACACATGAATTTTTTGCCACTCCTTGAGTTGAATAAGGCTGTTTAATCCTAAACTTTAGTTTCTGCTGAGAACTATTTTAGAATCTTACATTATATGTTCATCTTTTTTCTCCCTTCTATCTGTACTAATAGATTAGACACCTCTTGTACTTGTACAAGTTTTCATAACTCTTTCTCCTTATGTGACCCTCCATCGATTTCTAATAATCTATTGCTACTGTACTGTTGCTGTAAGGTTAGGAATTAATAAAATGATCTGAAATCTCATTGTAGGGAATGCATGTTCTTCTAGGAAGCAAACTATTCAGTGTTAATATGGGAACACCAGTCAGATATCTTCTATAAGATGTTACTCTTTGTCTTACTATTTCTCAACTGTGTTTCACATAATTTGAAGATTTGAGATTTGAGATTGCCATCTAGCTGACTTCAAATCAATGTGATCAGATGTAAATCTGAACTGAGAAAACAGAAATTGGAGTGAATTAGGATGAAAATGAAGAGTATATGAGAGTAAATGAGAAATTTCACATAATAATGTGAAAAATAATTATCAGATGAAGTGGATTATATTGGGAAGAGTCATTGGGGCAAAGCAGGAACTCATGACTAATCTACTCATATATGTCTGTAGCCTGATATTAGATCATGTTAATGATGATGAAAACCGAAGGCAAGATGGAATCAAAAGTTTAACTTGAAACTAAGACTTGTTGGAAGACCCAAGATGAGACCATGTTTAAAAGTCTAGGCAGGCCAGAAAGATAATAACAGCATCATCTACAAAATTACAATATTGTATTTTTCTTCCAGAAACATTTATTGTACTACCTTTCATCTGTACATAATATTCTAATGTCTACCTAGGCTTGTAGCATTGAAATTTTGCAGATCTATTCATCTCCATTGCACATTGTTCGATGTGCGTCTCAGTCTTATATAATTTAGAATCCTGATTGCTACGTATGATCTAAGGAGGGAAATTTCATGTGTCACTTGACAATAAACCTTACAGTGATTTTTTTTGTTTACTGTCAGCCTATTTGTTGAAATATAGGTTATGATTTTAAAATCATTTCAGTGAAATGACAAAGAAACACATTTCACTGGGTAGCGTTTTTGAGAAATACTTTATTCAAAATGTGTCATCTATCTTCCAGTAGCTTTCAGAAGAAGTTCACAACAGAAATGAGTTAACTTTAGAATGCTCTTCCATAGAAAATGACACAGAATACAAATAACACATTTCACTTTGAAATGTAAATATAAAAAATAATCTTGATTACAGTGAGGCAGAATCATGTGCTGCCCTGTAAGAAAATGTGTTAGTTAAAAATAGCCAAATTGCTTTTCTCTCACACTTTTCTAAAAACATGGAATCTATTTTTCGTAAGAATTTAGATTCCATTGAAAGAACTTCATTCTGTTTTTTCTCTTTAAATAGAAACTACTAGAGCAATCCTCTTTTAATGTTATCCTGACTTAAACCAAGCATAATCTAGGTGCTATATATTGGCTTAGTAACAAATTCACAATATTTTTAAATTAATTATTTTTCCTTAAGGGAGTGTACTCCTTGCCAAGTCCATAAAATTAAACATATCATTTCAATGTGCTCATTTTTGTCTGAGGATATGACCTTTTTTGTATTTAACAAAGAAACATTTTCCAATGAATGAACCACAAATAAATTTCATTTCTTTCTACAGATACCACTCTGGCTAATTTTAGGGGCAGGACTCTCCCTATTGGTACTGCTTATGAGAATGAGTTCTAGATATGTTTTCTCTGAGAAAACTAATTAGACGTAATTAGCATTGGGACTGCACAAATGAATATAGATAGCACTGCAGACAGGTTTCTCTGATGTAGCAATTCTTACTCTTTGTAATTTTTTCATTGTCTATTGTCCCTACTGAACTGCCATTCTACCAACATAGTAATTGCATCTGTTTTGTTCATCTCTGTCTCTCCAGGGTCACCTTGGTATCTGCTATGTAATAACTTCTCAATAAATACTTATTGAGTGAATTAATGAATTCTTTAACTTTGTTCTGAAGACCATGGTGAAATGTAGAAGTGTTACTGCTATAGTAGCTCTTACCTTCCAGGATCATTGTCTCCAAAGTGTGTAGCACAGTTAGAAATGGATATACCTTGATCAGCTAGGTTTGAGGTAAAACTCCCTCACATTATCAAAAGTGGGACAGTTGTGAGCTATTTCTAACACATCCAACCTTTCCTTATCAGAATTATACACATATCAAGTCACATGGGTTGGGCTTCAAATACATTTTTGGGTGCTATATCACTGTTGTTTGTGCCTTCAAACAACAGATCACAAATAGAACCCAAAATCACGTCCTCCAAGGCTCTGAGAAAGAACTCCTCCTCACTTCCTCCAGTTCCTTATCACTCTGCTGTCACTCCAGTCACACACCCTTTGTCTTCTTGTCTCAACCTCATATAAGCAGAATGACTCTCAGATCTGAGACCACCCAGATAACCCATAGTGGCTATGGTTTTTATTTATACTCTTTGAATGGAGTGGAGATATGTCACTCTGGACTGTCCACAGACATCACAATGATTGAATTTCCTCCCTTCCTGGAATTTTCATCCCAATGAAAGTGACAGTTTGCAAAAAAAATAATTTGGGTGGCACAGTATACTTTCATTTACAGTATTAGTTTAAGGGGTTTTAGAAACATCTGTCTGAGAGCCTAAAAACAACAACAACTGGAAAACGCTTTCCAAATGACTGGTTGGCCATGAAAGTGAACTGTCAGCACCTAACCATTACGGGAAGCATGACTCTGTCAAGGAACTGAGGGAATGCGCTGTCCTTTAATCAGACAAGCTAGAGATGTGTGCTAGCCAGTTGGAAAAAGCCTCATTAATAAAGTTAAGGAATTTGAAGTTTGCTCTGAGATGAAATCAGAGCTCTGTGTGATGGAACAGCACTAATCCCATAAAGACAGATCTTATCCAGCAAGTGCAATAACCGCAGCACAGGTCTGGGGCATCCCCCCTACTTCCATGTAAGAGATTGCATTCTTTCTAATATTTTATTGTAGCCTCCAAAAAAAATACAATAGTTACATTTCTCTGGCAGACTGTGACAATTATGTTTAATTCAACTCTCTCACATTATAGACCTGAAATCAATGGCAAACAACAGCAAGCATGATTTTCGTAGAACAAAAGAAAATCTGGCTCCAGTAGGTTCTACTGTTAGTGAAAAGGGTCATCTCACTAGGACTTGGAGACAGACAAATCAGTGTCATGCTCTCAGCTGTGCTGTGTACAGTATGTGTGGGTTTGGACAAGTAACAGAGCTAATTAACAAGAAGTAACAATGGTACTGTCATAAGCATGTGGACCATGAACAGACATTCAATAATATTTTTAAACTCAGTGCATTGACCAAAGAACATAGACATCTGATTATTAAATAATATACAGACTATAAGTGATACAGGTGTTTGTCCGATTTTCTTGATCATTATCTGTATCCCTCATTATCTGTATCATTTTATACACAGTACAATAGTGACATTCATTAAGCATCAGCACCAACTCTGTTGAGTATGTGTGTATGATATTGTTATACAAAAGTGTTTAATTCTGCTAGTATACATGCTTAGTAAATAATTATACAGGGAGATGCATTCTCCAAATTTATTTAATGTTCTGTTAAACAATTAACATTTTAATTCAAGCCCATTTCATAATCACATAACCAGAAGGATGCAAAGGGCGACTTATTAGTGAAGCCAGCAGTTAACGAAGTTATTATGTAAATCAACATAAATTTCTATGACAAACTTTCTGATTTTCACAAGCCACTCAAGGACACAATCTTATTCCCCACCTGAGCTTTGAATAGCATCCCAGAAAACACTAGAGACCTGACTACTGTGACAATATTTGTTCGAGGCTGGAAACTCTTGAACTAGATCATATCTTTTTTTTGAGCACAGGAATTGTAAGTAAATAATGTCCTCTTTTAAAAGTGTCGTCCTCTTTCTCTTCAAAACTATAATGTTTTCTGAAACATCAATTTCTTAAAAATTTATTGTTTGATAATTTTCAGTTAGAAAATTTGACACTTTAGAGCACAACATTAATTCCCATATCAGTGCTATTTTGAAGGTTGCAAAACATGTGAAGAACTAATAAAAAAGCTTGAGTCCATTATTCACTCGGTAAGATACAACTTGTCTCTGAATAGATTATGAATCAAAATTCAACTTTGCAAAAACTTCCTGAAAATACTTTGACTAAAATCTAATTCCAATGTTTAATAAATTTCTTTAGCAGAAAACTGAACAAACATGACTTTTGTTTCTTACTACCTTTAGAAAGCCTCCTAAATGTTGTGACTGAGTCCTTACTTAAGCCAACAGTTGCTATTCCCTAGGAGAGGAGGTGGTGCAAGCCTGAAGACCTGAGTTGAGTCCCCAAGAACCCTTATGGAGGCTGAATGCAGTAGCATAGCTGGCACTACCCTTACAGAAATATGAGAGATGGAGAAAGGGAAACTCCTGGAAGCTAGTGGAATGTCTGTATTAAAATAACCTGCAAAAAGAGTGGTGAATGTTGAGAAACTCTGTCTCCAACAAGGTAGAAGATTAGGACCAACACACAAGATTGTCCTCTGACCTCCATATGCACACTGGAGTGCACACTGGTACACACACTCACACTCACACTTACACACACACACACACACACACACACACACACACACACACACACAAAATAACAGTGCTTTAGTCAAGTTGAAGGATAATAATGGGACTCATTAATTCATATTTTAGACTATTGATGATTGAATTATTATTGGTACTTGTAGCATAGGAAAGAAAACAAAACTAAAATTTGAGAGCCCGAACTCATGAAGAAACTCTTTAGCTAAATTGTATTTCACTTTCATTACCCCATTTTTTCCTTGCTTAACACATATCAATTATAGATATTCAGGGACTCACTCTGATATTTCTGTATGAATATACATCATATAAGCAATTTCCCATGCCATCCAGGATAGAAAACAGCAATAGAGAAATGGAATACAATAATGAACTGAACCAATCACTGTACTTTAGGGCCCCTGGAAGATTAATGATATGTAGCTGCTGCAGTTTTTAAGATGAGTTTTCTTGTCTATAATGTGCAAGGTCCCCTTTTAAAAACTTTGCCTCATATACACACAAACAGACACACACACACACACACACACACACACACACACACACACACACACACACACACACAAAGATATAATTTTGTCAGTGTCTTTCTTTCTTTGTGTAGTAACTCATTCAGACAAAGGTAACTTAAGTGGACGGCTATATTTTGGCTCACAGTACCATTGTTTAGGAAGAGAAGCCAAGGCTTCAAGAAAGCCTCAGAAGCGGCTGGCCATAGCACAGTCACGGAGTGTGGAGCAAATGAATGAATGCTGGTGCTCAGATCCCCTTCTCCATTTATTGGTTCCTGAATCCCAGCCCATGAAATGGTTCCTACTACAATTAACGTTAATGTGATCAAAATAATTCCTCACGTGCATGCTGAGATGCCAGCATCACCCAAATGATTCTGGGTCAGTCAAGTTGAAAATTAATATTAAACATCACACATAGCAAAAAAAAAGTAGTATGTTGTTAGTATATGTGATCTGGCCTTTTCATCAAAAAAAGAAAGAAAGAAAAAGGAAAGCACTTAAGTATTCTTTTCTCCCCCACTTATTAGCTATAATATATATGCATATATATGTATATATATGTATATACGTATATAGACAGACATACATATGTGCACATATATACACATGTATCCTTGTCTATACACATATTTACTTGCACTATGAGTATGGGACAATGTGTTTTTAATATTTGAACTTACTTCTATGAAATATAAATTACATATAAATTATATTACTCTAACATATTAGTTTAAATTACAGCATAGTCTTTTCATATTTTAGAAACAGATGCCAAATGAGTCTGCAAAGTCTGATCAATGCAATTCACTCAGTCTTAAAAGGAAGCATTAAGAATTCATATACTTAAGTTATATTTTTAAGAAGAAAGTTTTGTGCTGTATGTGATGAACTCAGTTCTGCAAACATTATATAAATCTCATTTCAGCTGGGTTGTTTAGAGATCAATTGTGAAGGTCAAACCTATGGTGTTTAAAAAAATAACCATCGCCATATGTGTCACCTGTGTTTGTGTTTCAGCTTCTGACATGGCAGCAGAACAAGGGCAGATCCTGGTAATAGCCACGGCGGCTGTCGGGGGATTCACTCTCCTAGTCATCCTCACTCTGTTCTTCCTCATCACTGGGAGGTAAATGAGTCTTCCATGATTATCCCCAACTCAGTAGAAAACCATGCTTTACGCTGTGTGTGTGTGTGTGTGTGTGTGTGTGTGTGTGTGTGTGTGTGTGTGTGTGTATGACAGTATATGATTACCAATATCCAATGTGACATGTTAGAGTCATTTGGGAAGAGGAAACCCCAATTAAGAAAATCTCCTGACCAGATTGACCACATCAGATTGATGTAGGAAGGCCCAGCTGATTGTGAGCTGGTGTTACACCTGGACACTGTTGCTGGGAGGTCTAATAAAGGAGTCTGAACAAGCCACAAGGAGCTAGGCAGTGAGCATCTCTCCCCTATGGCCTCTGCTTCAGTTCCTGCTTTCAGAGTCCTGTCCTGACTTTCCTCACTGATAGACTGTGAAATGACAGTTGTGAGCTGAAATAAACCCTATCCTCTCCAAATTGATTTGGTAATGATGTTTTCTCACAACAGAAACCCGAGGCATTTCTAAATATCAGTAGGGGAACAAAGAACATCTCAAGACTTGCCTTAATAATCTGAAACATGCATAAAACAAGATGCCAATGCCATGATTTAAAACTGCCCAAATAATGCCAATAAAACAAACGATAATCACTCAGGGTGACTTCATATATAAAGCACTAAATGCTATCAGAGACTCCTGAAAGCAGATAAAGCAGTGACAATGACAGGCAGTAGATGTGGTTATGCCATTCTGAGCCCCAGTGACAGAAAGAGATGATAGGGAGGTACTTAATTCATATTCTAAAGGATATAGGTAACATATATTATAAGTATATCTTATTTGGCTATATAGAGAAATGTTACAAAATAGAATATTTAAAATCTACTTCATAATGAATGGGGAGTTTTGTTTACTGTTTGTTGTTGTAAATAAATGTGACACTTCTCTTTAAAAGAAAAAATCTAATATTGTACCTTAAACATCTTCAAGGAAATTTTCAAAATGGAAGTTAAGAATCTTGCATATCAAAATTTTAATCATATTAAATTATCACAGTCTAGATAATATATGTACCATATATTTGTTAATATCTCTACATAGGATATCATTGCACTTTCAGTTGTGTGTAATTTTATGATGAATACATTATTATTGTCAAGGTATCCATACCCCAGTTTCACAAGTTGATGACAGCATTTATTTTTTAGAGGTTAAAGGAGATTATACTAGAAAAATTTATTATGTTTAGTGTTTTCTTGATAATGTTTACTAAGCAGTTATCAATATATAAGGTATTAGCAGTATTATTGTAACACAATCACACTGCCATTGTGACTTTTCATGCAAAAAAATTCATTTTATCCCTCATATCCATTTAACTCCTCAGACACTTTTTTCCTTTTACTTGTCCCCACTCTGCCACAGATCTGCCACTCTGTCTTAGAATCCTTCTCCTTTGCAAGAGAGTATGTGATGACATTACAAGAACATTCACCTTTTACAGTAAAAGTTAGTTCCTTGAATTATAAATGTCACAAATTTAAATGCTGCAATCTTTGTGGACAAAATTTAGGCTAACAAGCTTGAGAGGAGTTATCAGATGTTACCTATCATCAGAATACTTGAACTGGAATATCAGTGCCACTTAAACAGAGAAGTTAATAACAAAGAACACTGAACACTGACTCATTCTCAGCTTTGAATTTCTATGTTTGCCAATTTCTGTAACATCGCAATTGCCTACACACTTCACAGACTGGTGAGAACTGCTTTGATTACATTGGCTAACACAGGCATTCTGAAGTACCTCTTACCACCCTCGGTAGATGGACATTCAGTGGAAGTTATTCCATGGAAAACGGAAAGCAGATCTGGATGAATATTTAAACTACCATAGAAATATAGGCATAATTCACAATGAAAATATTGCACTGTGTATTCCAGATACATTCTGTTTAACCAATCAGAATTATAGATTTTATGAACAGTCAAATCCCCTGGATGTTGATGAAGCCACTTGAATTGATACAGGCACAAGAGCCCAGTTACACAACAGAAGAATGAAACAGTCCCCCACAAATTTTCAGCTTTTAACAAAGAAGCAACTATGCTTCTTTGTTAAAAGTAGAAGCTAATTTTCTAAGTTCCTGATATTCTAAATAAAAATCTTTTTATTTTGATACTTAAGAAAAAAATAATTGTGGTTATGAGAAGTCAGATATAAAAGAAAGTGATATTTATGGCTGATGGTAAAATATTGTATGTGAATCCTACCTTCCAAATCAATCTATTTGATAGTGCTATTTGGTGATAATTTTTATGTATATAAAAACATTATGTGGGGCATTTTCACATTATAAACATATTCTAAGATGGTCTTTACGAAGAAGATAAGAACCTTGTCTATGGATGTGTTATGTAATGGTTTTGTATTCTTTTTTACATTTTATTTTTAGTTGTAAGTTATGTATATGTAAAGGGATGTGCTCATATGAGTTCAAGTGTCCATAGAGGCCACAAGAGGGGCTTGCAGCTCCTGAACCCTGAAGTATGGGCAGTTGTGAGTCCTCTGACATTGGTCCTAGGAATCAGCTCAAGACCTCTGGAAGAGTAGCAAGTGCTCTTAACCATTGAGCCATTTCTCCAGACCCCTACCTGTTTTGCATTACTTGATTCTTTTTTATTTCAATGCAAAAGCTTTCATCCTCCCACCATGGGGGCGGAGGATAGCTGAGGAAAGACCACCCAGAAACCATGGGACAGAGATCTTATAGAGCAGCGTAAGGGGAGTGTCTATGGGTATGCACAGGCTCAGGATTGGTGCACCTCCAAACTTGGAGGACCTGCCTTATGTTGATTGGCCAACTGGTTGTTATGGCCCATAGGCCCTCCCAGGGTAGTTGCTATGCCCTGTATTTAATTCTTAAACAAGCTTTTGTTTATTTTTTGTAAGGTGTCATTGGTATATAAAGGCCAAAATGAAATCAGAGGAGAAGAGAAGAACACACTTACAGAATGGCCACCGTAAGTACTTTGATTGTTCTGTCCCTGCTCTCTATCCACCTGGAATCTTCAAACTCCATTCAAATTTGGAATCCCCTGAAAGAAAAACAAAAAATTCATTTGCAACCTTTTGGCATTAAGGCTTTCATCTAACTTCCAGGTTTAGGGTGGAAACCGCACCTGCTTCTCATTAAATGACGTTACCCTTTCTTCAGTACTTGAGGGAGAACCCAACAAATTGAATTTACTAAAAATACATGGTGACTAATTGTGTGTACTTATTTACCATCACAATGGCTCTGGAATATGAGTCACTTTATTTAGTGAATCATTAGATACAGACATGTGGAGGAACCCTTATTCCTTTTTTTTTTTTGAGAGATTGTCATTTAATCATACAACAAAGCAATTTACAATTCATTAGCACCATAAAAGTATATCAGCTCTTTAACGCTTAGAATATGTATGAAGCCCCGTGCTGACAACAAGGTTATATTCATTTGAAGATCTCTTCCTCAGCAAGCTATAATTACCACTATAGTTGGTTTGATAATTGCCCTTCTCTCCTCCCAAAACACCCACCTCCACCTTCACCTCCAAATTGCACACTACTTCTTCAAGACAGTCTTTCTATTGTAAGACACCGAATTAACAAGAAAAGGATGCTCTTTAATTAACCAAAGTATAGAGATAATATATGGAGCAATTCGCTCAACTATTTAAATATCCCTTTTGTTTTAAATTAAGCAAGAAATTAAAAATAATAAAAATACCCCTCCTATCTATATTACCCCACAAGACAGGAAAAGGTTTTAAATAAGATATTATGCATTTCTGAGATGGTTTAGGGAAATTTCTAAGGTAGCTATCACTTTTAACAGTGGTTTGAGAACCATCTGCCTGAGAGACCTGACCTGAGATGACCTCAGAACATTGTAAACAGATTGCAGAAACCTGGATGCAGACACCTGGCGGGATGACTAATGCTGGGCAACCTTCAGATTCACCACAGGGCTTTTTGTACTGAGGTGCAGAGGGAAACAGTGCTTCTGAGGTATTTATTATCTGCTTTCCAAGCAGCAGATTAGCATAAACTAAACCAGATGGGCTCAGCAAGACCTATTGAAAATAACCTGAAGCCGCCAAGGAAGTGAAGAAAAAGAAACCAGTGTTTAAGAAAGCGGGGATGAATTAAATTAGTAACCTGATATTCACAATTGGGACTCATTTGGCCAAGGATTTTCCAATACTACATAAATTACATTTTCACAGATGAAGCGTTGTTATCTAGTTATTGTATAGGAATACATTATAACTTTAAATAACTTGATTGTGAAAATTATGTGAGTCAGTAATGGTATTTTATCTGCCCTTAATGTTTTCAACATGACCATATATCTGATTAGTTGACACTAAGTCTCTATCAGAATGAGAGCTAAATTTAAAATTATAGCTATGATTAGGTTGTGAGTATAACATAGAGGTTATGAAAATATAACATGGAGGTACAAACTATCTCTTCTGTGCTCACATTTAAAAGGTGAGAAGTCAAGAAAAGCATAGAAATCCATTATCAATGTCAGGTCTACATACACCTGCAAATATTCTTTCTTGGTATTATTTTTTAATGCTAATTTTCTCATGTGTGCATATCAAAGCACTAGGAAGACACAGGTGAAAGGTAATAAACGAAGGCAGTGAACACAATATAATTAATGAGGCAAATTATAACTACTAATGAACATCTTACTGCCTCTACTAAGCTCACTTATTTTTGGTTGGTTATTAAGATTTCCCTGTAAGAAAGTGAGACTAAAAACCTACTTGATTGTGAATTAGTATGGCTTTCAATTTCTGAGATATAACAAAACCAAACATCATCCTCTTGTTTTATATTATGAGTTAGATATTTTTGTGTCACTCTCACAAAATAGTAGACAAAAGCACCGTTGAAGCTGAAGTTTTCTTTTGCTCATGGTCTCAGAGGTCTCATACATCAAGGGCATGATGGAGCAGAGATATTCAACTCACAGCAGAGAGGAAGAATACCCTGTGAAAAGACCATCTATGCTATGGGTTTCTCCTCTTTTCTCCTTTATTCATCATACACTCTAACCCATGTGACTGTTCTACCAAGATTTGAAGAAGTTTTCTCCCTTAATGACTACTATCTTGGAACATCTTAACAGACACACCCAAAGACTTTCAGTAATCCCTAGAGCACTTCTCAATCATTTGTCAATCAAAATTAAGCATCATAGGTGCACCTTCCATCAACTTGACATCTAAATATATCTCCTTAAACTATTGCATTCTACCCCTCATTCCAAAATGTTTCATGAGCATCTTACAATATCAAATGCATTTTCCCCAGAACCCAATTAACAATTCAACATTGCTGAAAAGTTCTAAGTCTCCTATGAGCCCAGAGTGACAGAGACCAGATAGAGTGATACAAAACCAATACTCTCATTCCAAAAGTCAAGAATATGGAATATCACATAAGGTTTGGAACAAAACAAACCAAATACAACAGAGAAAACATTAAATCATGTAGATTTATGTCTAGGATTAAGGGCATGCTGTAGAATGGCATAAATTGCAAATGACTTGGGCATCACATCCTTTCTGTTTTTAGTGCATTTGATGATTTTCCTGAGCTGGATCTGCTTGTTGCCTATAGTCTTTCTCAACAGATATCCCATATACCCAGAATCTCTAGCTTCCTGGGATCTCTATTCCATCTTTATCTTTGCTATCATAGCTTTATACATTATCTATCAGGACTTACCACAGTAATACCAAATCTACACTTTGACTGAATCTCTTTTGAGTGGAAGTCTCTACAGCTCTACCCATAAATCTTCTACTTTCATCACTGTAAAATTAGAATTAGTAAATAATGCTCAGATGTCCTGACAGCTTGAACTCTGAGTATAGAGTCCTCTTAGTATCTAGATGATTGAGAAAACTGAAATAAATCTTAAGGAAATAACTATCCAAACTGTCCTAGGTAAGTAGAATACACTAACAGATCTCTAAGGAAATATCTTTCAAGTGTATACACTTATACTCAAGTCTGACATGGCTTGATTTCTGCTCATTCCTAAAATGTTCAAGGTATACCTTATTGTTCCAAAGCCAAGTCCACAGCCTCCTTTTAATGGCTCTAATCTCTTTAATAGCCAGACCCTCCTTGTCTATAACTTTAATTTTACATCCTTCTGACCAAATTGTGAAGTTGTTGGGTTTTTCCAACCCCTTCTTATTTTTAAATCACAGTTCTCACCATAAATATGGCTAAAAGAAGCCAACACGAGTGTGTCAGAGCCTCCCTGGACTGCTTGGATATTTCCTTCACCATATTCACATATGGTAATCTTAAAATCCAGCCTTCCACTGGGGCCTGGACAAAAGATGGAGAAATTATCTGTTTCAATGTAACATGAAGGTCCTCTAACCAAATTTCCAGTAGAGTTCTTCCTATAAGAAACTTCATGAATACAGTCTTTTTCTCTTGGCATTACTGCCTGCATTCTGCTCTTCTGACCTCCCTCCATTAAGTTCTCCTTACAGACCCAGAATTTTTGCCAGAATTTCTTCAGAACCTTTTATAAACCATCTCCAAAGCCTCTGAATGACATGGTTCAGTTTAGTCAGAGTAATACTCTTTGCATTAGAGGATACTGTTTGTGCTCACCTGATTCTACATTTCTGAACCTATAGTAAGGTAATATAGCCTAGAAGTAGGCATATGGCAAAGGCTGTTCAATTTGTGACAGTCAAGAAGCAGAGCAAGAGAGAATTTATGAACTGTGGGATCTCTCTGTTGCTTTCCTTTTTGTTCAGGCATCAACTTGAAGGGGAAATAAAGATAAATTTAAGTAATTTAATAAGTACTATTATTATCAGAATACCACTCCCACCTTTATACATTAATAAGATATATGCCTAGTAAAATACTCTTAAATTAAATCAATCTTATATTTTGTTGCAGTGCGCTTCCCAGGAGTTAAAACATACATTGATCCAGACACCTATGAAGACCCATCTCTAGCAGTCCATGAATTTGCAAAAGAGATTGATCCTTCAAGAATTCGCATTGAGAGAGTTATTGGAGCAGGTAAACATAAAGTCTACATCCTTAAGTACAGGATTTCTTTAGGGCTTTGCAATTGGTTGGTTCATCAATACAGTATTTTAAATCTTAGCATGTTTCATCATTGAAAATATTAAGGTTAAAAAGTATTTTCTGCCGGACATTGGTGGCACACGCCTTTAATCCCAGCACTCGGGAGGCAGAGGCAGGTGGATCTCTGTGAGTTCGAGGCCAGCCTGGTCTCCAGAGCGAGTGCCAGGATAGGCTCCAAAGCTACACAGAGAAACCCTGTCTCGAAAAACCAATATATATAATATATATATATATATATATATATATATATATTCTATTTTTTAGTTATTTCTTCAAAAGCAGATGTGTCCATATTCAGTTCCAAATAATGAGAATATTTGCAAAAGTTATTTTCACCTTTTATAGTCTGTTTCATAATGAAGATAAATTACAGAGAAACTAGTGCCTCAGGAATTTATTTTGAAAATGCAATTTCAGGAGTTTGTCGTGAGATTATTATAGATTTACTCAAGTCCCAGCATCTATAGACTTATACTATAATTAGTGTTCATAAAGATGACCTTGAGGCTACACAAGGCTTAGAGTGTTCTGAAAATCATTGAAGGTAAAATTTGGTTCAATATCATTTTAGATCATTTTAATGCAAATTAATAATGCTTCCTATGTGCAAATCTTCAGTACTCAGAGCTTTTCATTATTCAGCTATTCTGGTTTTAAAGAAATTATGGTGAAGCACCCACAAGAATTTATGGTATGCATTAGCTAGAAAGAACTATGCTAATGCAAAGGGCCTTGAGAATAAAGAATATTTCCTCTTCTAAGTCTTTGATGCAAGATAAGCAGTCTGGGGTTTTCAGAAGAGATTTCCTTCAGGAGATCTTGCAAAGAGGCGAGTTCCATTATCTCTTGTTGTGCTTTCCCGGGTGTGACCTCTATATGGTCAAGGTTCCCTTAGCAGGACATCTGCCTTTCTGCCTAAAGGAGGAAAAAGAAAGACTTTTGTTCACTTGCCTTTGCTGTTGAAGCAATAACCTAGAAATTCCCCCTGATTTGCTTATTAACTATCATCATATTAACACACTGAAATCTAGGAAATAGAAACACTGGCAACTATGTAAGTATCTTAAAAACAGATGGTGTAAAAAAATGTATTAAAAAGGGTAAACAAGACTGCATACTTTGTGGAGTGATTAATCCCCTGACAGTGCTGCATGTGTGTAATCCTTGGAGAAAGCAGAACAAGCCCATGTGTTGTCATCAGGGCAAGTGTGTCTTCTCAAAGGCCACAAGAAAGCAGCTAATTATATTTCACTCGTTTAGGAACCCTCCTACATAGCAGACTATACAGTTCTCCGGGTGCAGTGTATGACAATAACAGGGGTCCCTTGTTAAAAATTATTATAGGTTTCCAAGTGGTGGTAATAATATTTGAAACCGACCACCAACTTCTTTTAAACCTGAGCTCTATCTCTGTGATTGCATAGCACATGCCAGAGATAATCTTGCTTCTGAGAGTCATTGAGTGCTATTACTACCCAGGACCATGGGCTATTAGAAAAGAATTTTTCCTAACTGCACTCCATTCCTCAAACACATTGGGTCATCATGTTACCTCCATAGTCAGGTGTCCCTTTGGAAACTAGCATGAAGTTGTGTATCTATGCTCTGATCAGAAAAGACTTCCCTACTAGAAAAATGACAGGCTTAAAAAAACAACTGAAACTTTGTTATCTTCTGTTGAGTAAACAACTGCAAAGGCCCAACACAAAATTTAAATGTGTGTTATATTCTGCTTCACAGTGTGTGTTGGGTTTTTGTTCTTCTAAAAAGTGGAGCAATCCAGAAGAAAAGAGGCTAAAGTAGTTCAAAGATTCAACTTTCCTCTTATGTCCCATATGATATCATACTAGAAAGTATAAATTTTTATTTCTCTTATTAGCATTGTTTTCATCATTATTTGTGTGTATGTATTATGTATGAATGTGGGGGGGGGAGCATGTGTACCACAGCACGCATATGAAGGTGAGAGAACAATTGTCAGGGGTTGGTTTACTCCTTCCACCTTGCTGAAGCCTGCTTCTAGTGCTTCTGCCATACCATGTGCTGCCCTTCCAGCTTCCAGACTAATTTCCAGCTTCTGCCTCCCATCTTCCTGATGGGGATGCTGAAATTACAAATATGCAATGTCACATCAATCTTTTTGTCTGGGGCCTTGGATATTAATTCAGGTCTTCAGGCTCTGCTGCACAGCATGTTCCTTTACCTGCTGAGCCATCTCACCTGCCCACCATAAACTTCAATGCTGCGTTATTTAGCACTCTCAAGATAGAGTGGAAGCATGTCTCTGTCATTGTCTCCCATGCATAAATTAAGTGCCAATGTCTGAAATCATTATATTGAGAAATAAAATCAAGTTTCTGGAATATAAATGATGAGAAGTTCAACTTTCAGTTTGGGGCTCCTTTGTCCTCATCTAACTATATTTTTTGGAGGCAGATTTTTCTGTCCTATCTGTCTGCTCCCAAATAACCACATGGAGAGTTCTTATTAGATATGAAAGATTGGCTGGTAGCTTAGGCTTGTTTCTAACTAGCTCCTCTAACTTAAATTAACCGTTTTGATTCATCTACATGTTGCCACTTGACTTGTGGCATTTAAGTACTTCCTGCTGTCTTGCTCCCTCTCTGTCTGTTAAGTCACCTTTTCTCTTCCCAGCATCCTTTCTGCTCCCAAAATCCTGCCTAGCTGTTGACTGTTCAGCTTGTTATTAAACCAATCTGAGTAACACTTCTTCACAGTGTACAAAAAGATTATTCTACAATATATTTTTCCTTTCAAAGGTATAACAGATACAGTAACTACTAAAAAGACTTTCTTAATACTATAGTCCACCTGTTTTATCTGCAATTCTCATGTGGCAAGCAAACACAGAATATTTAAATTTGTAATTACTTCTCTGTTCCTTCTCCTGTCCTCTTCCTCACCACCCCCATCTTTATTTAGCTTCAGTGTTTACACAATATGGTAAGAGTCTCTTTATAATTTGCTTTTAGAAATATAAAAGTAAATGTTTTGTGACAGCACACTCCTGCAACTTAATGTCCCCTGTATGCCCCCACTCAGTTCAAATAAAACTTTTAGACCATGTTTCCAAAATTGATTGTGTGGGGGAAACCTTGGTGGATGGGTGTGGTCATGGCCTGTAGAAGCAGTGTGGAGAAAACACTATTAAACATAGGGTCAAGAAAGGTATAGTACCTCTCCTCATCTATGCTAGCGGTCATGACCAACTCTCACAATAAAAGACAGGTTAAATACAGAAATTTACAACACAGCATTTAATTGAAGTTTAGCATGGTCTGAGAACTTTCATATACAAGGGCTCTAAGACACTGGGAATGTTATCCATGTATATGCTTTTGATGGTAACAATGGATACTGTACACTAATGTGTTGAGAAAAAGGGGGTAATCTAATAGGAGAGACTAAAAAGGGAATCCCACAGTGATTGCCTTCTTAGCTCTATATGTAGCTTTACCTCCTTCTAGATTTGAGGCAGAAGTCCTTGGAATGGGTGGCAGTGTCGGCGGGGGGGGGGGGGTCATCTAATAATATACTCTCAGAAAAGACAGATCACAGAATTTACACATGTCCAACTCCCACACAGAAAGACACGGGAAGATCCAAACAGAAAACCTAGTTTGTATGATTTGCTTTGGAGGAGAGAGGTCTCTCATTTCTGTGAAATGTTCTGAGAAAAAGAACAGGGGCAAACACAGAAGATCATGAGATGTCTGGAGAGATTCTGAGACCCTGCCATTATCCTGAATGATGGCAGATGAATGTGCTATACAGTGGTGAAAAATTTTCTAAGCCCTGGCATGATTTAAATGATGGGTAAATATATATGTATTTACCAAATCTTAAGTGGTAAGTTTCTTTAATTTAATCCAATCCTGCTCCCCTCCACACACACACACACCCATTGCTTCCCATTAGTATTCATTTCTACTGTAACAGAGTGCACTGGGCAACTCCTTTGGAAATGTGAGCTAAAATACATAAGTTGCTGAGTAAAGATGTTAGAAAGAGGTAGAATTGTGTGGGCGATGGCAGAGGTCTGGCACTATATCCTGACAAGTGTCTGATGAATGACATTCAGGCTAGATGAAGGCACACAGTCTCCCAATTCATTACTGAGGAAAAAAATCTCCCAGACCTGCATGCATTTTTGGAAATGAAATAGCCATAAACTATTCCAAGTTTCTTAATGGTAAATACAAGACCATTAAATGTTTCTTTACCAAGTTACAGCAAATGAATGTAAACATGGCTGCATTGATGCTCTCAGAAAAAAAAAAAATAGACAAAAGAACCTGGAAAATGGCATGCCCTTGACTCAAAGAATCATTTGAACTACTGGTTGAATCATGTTTACTAGGTGGCTGATATTTACAAAAGATAATATGCTAATTATTTCTTTCAAATGAAGTCTTTATGCTGATTGGAGATATGTGTATTCCACCTATCTTCCACAACCATTGTCCTTGGATTTTCAACGTCATGATCACATAATATGCAATGAAAACTTAATTGGCCTATATGAATGTATATGTGTTTGTGTGTGTGTGTGTGTGTGTAGACATTCAATATACTCTGTCACCACTGCAAATTTTACAGTTTTATGAGTTTTCTAAAACAGTTTTTATACCACTTTTTTACTTAATAGGGGCATCTTCTTTGTTCATCAATACAGGCCTGAATTCCCATGAAAATACGCATTACCATTTAAATGAAGTGAGCAGCTCCCGTTGCATAGGAGACAATCTGATCATATATCTCCTTTGACTTCTTTGCATCATGAAATAAAATACTATGGGTAGAAGCCTGTAAAACAGAAATTCCTGGACTAAAAAGCCAAGGCAGATTAAGGCTGAATCATTACTGTACACATATCTTTAGATAAGAAAGAAACCTGGTAAACTGAAATTTAATCATGGTCAGGAAAAGGTCAGTGGAAGGCTACCTCTTTTTCAGGAGAGAACAACTGCACCATTATGAGAAAGTCTTTCTGAGTAGAATTTCTGTAATTTTGAAACATTATTCCATTGGAAAACATCATTCTTGTGACTCTAAGCACATAAGGCACCCTTCTTAAGCTTGACCTTTCTTCTTTCCCTAATCACAGTGACAATGCAATATCTTCCCGTCATTCACATTCTATCCCTTTATCTATACCAAACTTATTATTGTCTCTGCTGTCAGCCTCCTCTTGCAGCTTAGTGTCACTATATTTTTCTATTCTGCAAGAAAGTCAGAAGTTTTAAATGCTTGTTTCTCAGCAATCAGCTATGCACATGGAAAAGAGAGTTGAAAGGACAATAAAAGGGAATGAGAAGTGAGTGCCCAATGCTAACATCTGAATAATATTCAAGGATTTTCTGCCCTTCCTGCTATACAAACCAAAAAGTTGACTTTAATCCTGTCCTAATGCCCTAGCCACCACCCCCTAAACTGCCACCACTCACCTCTTCTTTCTACTACTGAGGTTATTTTATTTTTGGAGATGTCAAACTCTAAGGCCCATTATAATATATTAGAGTTGTATTAATAGTACACTTTCTTGTAGTACGACAATAAGAATGATAGGAAACATTACAAATGTGGTTTCATGGGTTGGCTTTTACAAGAAGAAACCAGTGATTATTGTGCATGTCCTCCATGTTTAGATGAAAAGCTCTTGCACAGAGACAGGTTTGTGGTTGGGGATTGGGCAATGAATGATAGTCTCAGACATTAGAATTGCACAAACACTATGTTCATTTTTGATCTAGTAGAATTGTTTCCATGCTATGACTTGACCAAGCAATATATGGTAGAGGGCAAATTGATGTAGTTTGTAAATTATTTTTAATAACTAATAGACAGATATGTCAATAACTTTGAATCATAAATTTCATGGCTTTATAAATCAAATGATATAATAATAAAAATAAGATCTGTCTGTTTTACATAGACAATATGACATGAGTAAGAGGGATTCTGACCAAATTAATGTTTGAGTCACAATGATCCTGCTAATTTCCTCTGTGGCTTTCATTAATTTAGTGATCTTTTAGACATCTGATTGGCTTTCTATACTATGGACCCGTAACAAAAATCACTATCTTGCTGGATTAAAGGAAGTGTTAAAGATTAAAGAGTGTAGACAAGCACCAGACATCTAATAATCAAGCCTGGTAAAAATTTTATTAGGTTGAAAATGAATGCAGTCTTTGTGTTAGTCTAATTGCTCAATTTCAAAATACATTATGATATAAATATGCCATAGGCAAATTCTCTTTCAGTGCTTTATGTAATGGAATAATTATGATTTTCAGTTAACTTAAAATTAATAATTAAAATTAAATTTATTCTTGTTGGTATATTGAGTTGTAACTATAATATTTCCTTGATGGGGAAGGTCCTTCTGCATATGTTTATCTTATTGGTTGTTGAATAAAGCACTGTTCAGCCAATGAGGCAAAAAAGACAGGTGGGACTAGGAGTTGAGGAGGATTCTGGGAAATGTAGTAAAAAGAAGTCTTGTCATCCAGGCAGGAAGTGACATAGCAGACAGACTCAGAATATAAGCAGGGACAAGCAGGAAGTCATTCTCTTCCTCCTCCTCTCTGTGGAGTCACCACATGACCACCAGGAAGACAGGACGCAAGGTGGGCGTCCTCGATAAGTCTTATAAATATATAGATTATGGCTATGGTTGATACTTAAGACAGAGCAAGCATACATGATGGGTGGAGTTTAGGCAGCTGTGGAAAGATTTATCATTACATGGCCTCTTTTATTTTTCTTTTTTAATTAAAACAAATTCTTAATTTTCTCTACATTGTGGAAGAATATACTTACCTTATGCTTTATTGTTGCCATAAACTTAACAGGATGAATTGCTTTTTAACAAAGAAAAATTTTGTTTCAATTCTCTATGTATATCTATTTTATCATCCTATTTCTGACACATACACAGAAATGTCAGCCAATTTGCTATCAGAAACAGTACTATCTTTCAATGTGGTAGACCTTAAAGTAAATTTTATTGGTCTCTAAGGCAATATTCTATACCTTATTTGTGGGTCCATTTAGTGTATATTTGTTAGTTTACATGAGAATTTGTCAATCTTACAAACTGCTTCCTTGCACTAGTCATTTGAAAAATATTTGTTAAATAAGCAAATGCTATATTAGAAAATTCAAGAACAAAGAAATATTTGGGGACAGGAAGATGGTACCTGCCACAAGTTTCACTACACAAGTTTAATTTCCTGGAACCCACATGTTGGAAGGGGAGAACCTACTCCCAAGGGATTTCCTCTGACCTCCACAAGCACACTTCTCCCTGCAACACACATACTTAAATAAATGTGAAATGGTGGGGGGGATTCTTTAAGTATCTATTTTAAGTGACTGCACCTATTTTGTTATCAACCAAGATCCCAATGGAGGGCAGTGAGATGACTCAGTGGGTAAAGACACTTTGTGTTAAACCTGATGACCAGAGTTCAGTGGAAAGAACCAACACAGTGCAAGGAGAAAATCAACTCCCTCACTTGTCCTCTGACTTCTACACACACACACACATACACACACACACACACACACACGTGTGTGTGAGTATAGTCTTACTGGAGAGGACATTAAAGTATGACAAAAAATAATATACTACCATGCATGTGCGTTGTATAAAATATTAAGTCAGAAATAACAAATGTATAAAAGATATTTATAAACTATCATTACATCATTTTAGTTGAATAATTTACCTGTTAAGTCAGGTCAAATTATAGAATTATTATATTATATGCAACTGCCTTTATATATTGAAATATAAGATTGTACAAGAAAAAATTTCATGGATAATTTAATTTGTATTGAATTTGTATAAGGGAAATAAGATAATTAATAACTTTTAGATATTTTTCCCCTCACATTTGGATATTATACTTTGGTGGAATTAAAGAAATTTTAAAGGAATGCTCTAAAAAGAATGGGAAAGATGGCTACATTTTATATGGAAAGTAATAAGAATAATATTCTCTGAAAATTAAGATCAACATGACAACAACTTTTTTATTGATTTCCATTTTCATTAAAAATATTTTTTCATATACTATAGTCTGATCACAATTTCCCCTCCCCCACCTCTTCCCAGATCCTATTTATCTCCCTACCTATCCAACTCCGCACCTTCTTTCTCTCTTTATTTAATAAACAAATAGGCAAAAAAAAATAAAGGAAAAGAATAAGAAGCACACACATATATATAAAGCCAATAAAAATACAAAATATGAAGCCATGATATATAAAGAAAAAGTTCAGAGAGATAAGAAAATCCCTAACAAAACAAACATGAGGCAGGCAAGAAAATCTATTAAAAAAAAAAAAAACACCAGTGAGTTTATTTTGTGTTGGCCATCTACAGGTAAGAATGGAGCCTAATCTGAAGACTCTATCAGAGAAAACTAATTTTTCCTTTGCAAGATGTTGTCAACTGGAGATAGCTTCTTGGTTATAGATAGGAACTCATATCCATTTCCCTAATTCAGTTCTGGAACCCCACCATCTGGAATCTGCACAGGTCCTGTGCATACTGCCACAGTCTCTGTGAGCTTGCATGCACATCTGTCCTATTGTATAAGGAAGATGCTGTTTCATTGGTGTCATCCATCAACTCTGGCTTTTATTTCTGTCTCCTCTTCTGTAAGGTACCTAAGCCCTGAGGGGAGGTATCCCATTTAGGACTGAATGTTCCAAGGGTCTCTCCTGATCTGATAGTATCCAGCTGTGGGTCTCTGCACTTGTTGTCATCTACAGGAAGACTCTTCTCTGATGTTGCCTGAGGAAGAACTGATCTGTCAGCAGAATCCATTCTGAGTCAATTTTTTGCTATTTTCCTTTAGTAGAATAGTGATATTTGGTTTTCTCCTAGAACCCTGGGATATCTGGTCTTAGGTTTTTAGGCACCAAGCAGTGCCAGGAATGGGTTCCATCTCATGGAATGGGCCTTAAATTGATAATTGCCACAATATTTGTGCCACTATTAATCAGGAAGGCCATAATTGTAGATCAAAGGCTAGGTTTGTGTTTACTTTTCTCCTATGGTAGCATGAAGTGTTTTAGATGGAAGTTTCTGTTTAGGCATGGTGGTTGAGTTCACCTGTTTTCTCAGAAATACGTTTGCTCCTTCTGTCCAGTTTGTGTCAACACTTAAGTCAAGGCTGCATCTGATGCTTAAGAGTTTATTCTGGCATGCACAGAAGATGTATTAGAGAGGAAGACTAGCCACATGAGCCAGACAGAGCAGGTACATCAGACCAACCTATCAGAAAGATCTCCATCTGGAGACCTTCCTTAAGGATTTGTGGGAAGCTTAGACTAGTTGAGTGGCCCTGGCAATAGGACCATGATACAAACCAGGCACATGAGCTAGCTTGTTAGAGCCCAATCCCCATGATGAAATGCCATGCTCAGTCTTAATTCTTGGGAGAGGGGCCCAACCTACATGTGCCAGACTATGTTGACTCCTCATGGAAGCCCTTACCTGTGAGGAGGGGTGGACTGGTGGTGGGCTAGCAGGGGAGGTGGAGGGAGGTGGGTGGAGGCAAGGGGTGTGGGAGGAGGGGTGGGAAGGAAAACTATAATTGGAATATAAAATGAAAAAATAAGTTTAAAATGGATAAAAATAGTTTGGGAGATTTTCCCCACTTCCCTAACCTTTGTTCAAGGAAGTTTTGTTGGGATATGTATGAGAATTGAGGATGTGCTGAGGGGGCCTTCTATCTAGGTCATCTAGGGTTTTAGATCCCAGTTTTTTTTCTCCTAAAGCCAACACACATATAATTTTAGCCTTATAAGATGCATATGAAGGCCCTGAAAAATAGTTAATAATGTGGATATAACATGTCTCTTAAATGTTTTTAAACAGCAAATAATTTGACATTTGTGTTTTATAGATGCTAGAATTACTTGGAGAATGTTTAGGAAAAAATTGAATGTTAAGTCTATACTTCTGTCTTATAAAATGTGAGGTGGTTTGTACGATATGATTATTCCTTAAGGCTACTGAGACCATGTGTATTCTATATTGGTAAGCTATAAGGTGTGAATTAAGATCATAAATCTCTTTAAAGGATTTGCTTCTGTCACACTATAGTTTACCCAGCATGAAGCAATTAGTTTATTGTTCCCACAGTGATCCTTGTCACCTTGCTCTAATTGTCTCTGTACATAGCTAATGGCTTTTGTGGAATTTTTATCTATCTAAGGTATCCGTTGCTATGAAACAAACCATCCCCAAGTCAAATGGCTTCAAATAATAATTAATTAGTTTATTCATAATTCTATCATTTGGAATTGTCTCTGTAAGCCCTTTGGGGGTATTTTCTGCTTCTTTAGCCTAAGGTCACCTGTCAGGCACCATCACTGGTGGTTTAAATGGTGCTGTCAGACGACTTGTCTAGAACATCTCAGGACAGCTAGCTCATCTCCATTTCACATTCTCTCCCATGTGCTGACCTGGGTTGTGGAGGTGACAGTTTCTAAGCCAGTGACAAAAGAGCTGTGCAGCCACATGAGGCCTTGACTCTGAATTCCCACAACACTGTTCTCACATGTTAACTTGGTCAAGCAAGTCCAAAGGCAATCCAGATTTCATAAGATGACAAGGAGGACTCTATCTTCTGATCAGAGAGCACTATCATATTATAAATGGATACGCATGAAATGATTGGGAAAAACTAGAGGCCACTTACTACAATCTACATTTTACTATTTTATGATAAAATATATGTTTATATATAATATATAAACAGATAATGGGATCTTTGTAATTTTCATTAAGACCACTTTTATTTTCTCTCTGTAAACATATGCTAATATAATTTTGAATTTTGAATTTAGAATTTAAAATCCTAAGTTGATGTTCCTAGTTGGATGAGGCAAAGAAAGAAACCCAGAGGAGAAAGATACTGCCAGGAGGAGAGGACCTGACATCTAGACAAGACAGTGCACTGGATCCCAAAGACTGTTCATGCACTTGCGTCCTCCAGCAGTCTCACCTGTGAGCTAATTTATTTCTCCATGAAAGCGATGGAGAAGAGTCTGTGTCCAATGGTATTGGCCTACCTTGCAGCTAACTCCCATTATTCCAAAAGTTAACAGAACTGCCATTGAAATGAGATGAAGTATGGGTGAGACGTGAAAATTTTAAAAAGTACCCATCTCCTTTATTAAGATGCCATAATAATATGACAAAAGGTTGGACCTACTAAACGTTACTATTTGATTTTGGTGCAGCAGTTAGAGCATTGTTGGTTGGTATGATTCACCATTGGGGATTCTATAAAGGATGAACTCGGGAATCAATAAATACAAAATTCCCACAGTGCAAGCATAGTTATCATAATTTAAAAAACCTAGAGAGAATATTGAATTATTGCTGCATAGGGAGCTCTGAGCTAAGGTCACATGATAGACTTGCAAGACAGAAAACACCTCAAACAACACTGGAAAGGAAAAGAATTGCAGTAATTGCACTAATTGAGGTGGAAAAGGACATGGAAAGTTGTGGAATTTTGTGTACAGAACTGCAATTAAAACTTTACTAAGAATATTTTAAGAGGAACATACTGTATTTAATATAGGGTGAATACACATGTGGTATATGCATATATATTTATAGTATGGTATAAAATATAATCTGATATTGTACTGAGCATAATAAAGGCAGCTGGCCCAGTCTAGAAATGGACTTGACTTAACAGCAGTTTGTCTGATGGCCCACTGAGGATCACCTGGTGGGATCCCTCCAGCAACAGGGCATGGCAGCTGTTCAGAAGCAAACATGAATCCCTGCTGCACTAATCAAGTCTCAGCAGGGAAGATGCTAACTCTGCATTTTCCGTATTGATTAGAAAAAATTGGAATATTGGGACCCATTGTAGAAAGACTCAGAAAAAAACCCTAGGGGAAGGTTACCACAGTGATGAAGCATCCAGAAATTTGGACAGGTGGGAATGGCTGAGAACTGCATGCAAATTAGTTATGGAAAATGAAGACTAGACTATGAGGCTTATTGTTGTCTTCAAATAGGTGCAGGGCTATAGGGTAGCATTAGCCTAACTTCATAGACGTTCAGTTCTGCAGAATAATGACAGTAAGCATTTAAAAGATTACGCATCATATTGTACAGATGCAGGTTTACTCATGTGGATTCATAGATCTGACCACTCTGTCCACAGAGGGTTTCAGGTTTTTTGGATGTGCATATCAGTTTATATACATGTGTAATAATCTTATTCCCTTTCTTATTTTACTTTCCATATTATTTTCCATTCTCCTCTTGTGCTTGAACGGCTTTCCTGTTTATATTTTATAAGCATCATGTATCTAAAATTAGACTCATTGCCTAGTAGTTGCTAAATAAGAAAACTGTGAATGTAATTCTTGAGTTTGGCAGAGCAAATTATGATGTTAGAGAAAATAAAATTAAAAATTCATAATCTGTTATCCTATAGGCTATAAAATGTTGGTTCTTTTTTAATAAATAAAACTTATTTTACTATAACTTATTATAATATATTTTATTACATGTTTATATATACACAAGATATAAAATATACTATATATAAACATAATAAAGCCACTATACTCAATTTGTGGAAAATCTTAACTGACTCTATTTTTGTTTTGTTATTATTAGCTTCATATAGTTTTTTCCTGATATCAATATTACCACAGATAATGATTTAGGATGCTTAAACACAGTCTTTCCTCTCCCTCAATAAAGTTGTTACCTTTGTTAACAACTGTATCTTAGATATTGTATTTATCTCAGATCTATACCTTTGTAGCATCTTCCAGCTAGTGTGAGCATTTTATAGTTAAATACTTTCTCACCATAATCAATATTTAAAATATAAAAACAACTTTCCTAATAATTGTATACATGTGTATAAAATGTTTGGACCTCTGTGCCAGGATTTCTAACATGGTGGCTCATGACCATCAGACGCCATCTTCTACTATTCTAGGAAATGGAGGCTTAATTATCCCTTTCAGCCAGGCTGCCAAAGTATGTTTATGCCTTTTAATGAAGCCATTTTCTCCAGAGCAGTTGTGTCTGATTGTCTTCTGAGGGACAGCCTTACATCTAGAACAAAGTAAAGAATTTAACATTTCAAATCAACTAGATAAGCCCAGAGCTCCAAGTACTTGTTGAAAAAGCATGTCATTCTACTTTGAAGTAAATAAAACATAACATAAAATAGTGGGTCAATGAAACAGAGCAATCAGCTGTTATTTTAAGATATACAAAGAAATTCCAGTAGAATATGAATTTCTGCATTTCAGCTTCTGGTTGTTGTTTTGTTCTAATAAAAGAGAAGTGCATCTTCTACAACAAATGCCACACAGCTTTCTTTCATTTATTTCACTAACATGAACATGAACACTGTCAGGTTTTATTATTCATGATATTCTACGGTGAAATGCAAAACAATCACCTGGTCTATCATCATTTTAAAGGAGAAAAGAGAAACATCAAAAAAAAAAAAAAGGCATTTAGTATCTTTGCTCCTGTTGTAGTACAATGTGCATGTCTTCAGATACCCCTAAGGTTCGGAAAGTTCTAGTTTACTAACCTCAGATTTAAAACATTTGTAGACATATTTTCACACTATTACGAACACATCTCTCTTTACCTACCATTTTCTTTTTTCAGTTTTTAAAATTCTTTGCTCATTACCTTGTGCTTCAGAAACATGCTTCTAAAATGCTAGAATGGTGAGAGTTTTCAAGTGTTGTACTCTGTGTACTCTTCCTTATAGCCTTAAGGTCATCAATAACCATGTCAACCTTGGGAGCAGTCAGAGTACATATTATGAGGAAAAATGTCTTTTTCTCCTGCTGTGATTCCTAAATGTGTGGCTGTCTTCTAAACATGCTGGAATTAATTGGTTCTATTTTTATCAGCAGATCATAATCTAAAAATTAGTGCTGTTTATTTATTTTCACAATTAGTTCAGTAATGTGCTTGGTTAAATGAATTAATTTGTATATAGCACTCAAAACAATACCCAATAGCTAATCACCCCTTATTATTTCATAGAAAATTAGGCAACAAGTAAGGCTGTATTAGTAAGCATTAAACTTTCTTGGCCTTATAAGGGCTGTGTTCAACCTCAAGATGTTAATTGTGACTGATATTTTAAGTATTTTAAGGTGACATTGAGTATTTTAGGCTAGTGGTTCTGGAATTTAGCTCTGTGTTCCTATCAACAGTAAAATGTACAAGAATAGATAGGAATATGAAGCAAAAATTGTCTTGGTGGTGAAATTAGAAATTGACAACCCCTAATAACAAAGCTTTTTATTATACTTTAGTAAGTATAATAAATGGGTAAAAATAGGAAAATTAATAAGGCTAGTGGATATGATTATATAAATATAAATAATATAAACATCAAACTTATATTTTATGAATAGTCAAAGGATAAGTCTCATATTCTCTTCAATGAAACAAAATATATACGAATTTGATATATCCTGTCATAAAGCAGTTTTCAAACCACGTTAAATATTCAGGTTTTTTCAGAAATATAATTCTAGATAAGATACAATTTAGTAAGAAGTCAACAGGAAACATCTAAAAATGGAGACCTTAAAACATTCCTAAGGAATGGATATGCCTAGGGCACATCTTCTCCTGAACAATGAAATCAGATAAAGCAAACAGTTACATTCAGGGAAGGAGATGAAGGAAGGCTATTGAAACTAACCGTGGGGAAATGAGAATGCTCTAAGATAGAGGCCTGGGGTGGGCAGAGAGCGGAACAGAGCGGGATAGCAATTGTGACATTAGGTTTCCACTCTGGAGGCTCCGTGGTAGATGAAAAAGTGATTGGGAGAGCCCTACTTACCATAAGTAGGTATATCAGCAGCCTCAAATGAGAGTTCCACACTGGCCTGGAGGCCAGGTAGAAGAGCTATGTGAAGTTCACACTGTAGCTTTGCTTTACAGAAAGAACCTGCATTGTCTCTCTCCAATGGTACTATAATGCCCCCAAAAGAACGCAATAACTTCTGGCAGCAGAAAAACCAAGGAAAAAATATAAATGAAAATACCAATTAAGTACAACATATATGTCTTGAAAATTTTCAGTGAGATTCAAGAATATTGAAAGACAATTCACAAAGCATATTTAAACATGATATGAATGAGAAATTTAGCAAACAGTGATAATGAAAAAGAATCAAACAAAAATCTTAGAAATGAAGAAATCAGTAGGTGAAATAAAAGTAGAGATGTGAGCCAGGCTTAGTACACGTCTGCAATTCCCACATGCAGGAAGCTGAAGCAGGACCACATGTTTAATAGGGTCTTCACAGAAAGCTGTACTCCATTCTGGGCACATAGCCAACACTGTTTCAGAAAGAGACAACAAGCTGAAAACCTCAACAAACTAGAAAAGACAGAAGAAAGAACAGCAGAACTCAAATGCTAGTCTTTTGCAAAATAGCAGTCATGGAGGGAAAGAAATAGAATAAAGGGGAGAATAATAATATAAAATATAGGGAGAATGACAGTAAAGCAGCCTCTTAGGCTTATATGCCACCATATGTCTGTCAATGATTTTACAAATTATGGAGAAATCCTGAGGTGAAGAAAGGAATAAAAAGTTAAGAAAGCACGTTCAATGAGATACTAAACAAAAGTGTTCCTGTCCACTCAAAGATGAGGGCATGTAGGTCTAGAATAAGAATAGTAATTGTTGTCACAGCTTTGACCCATGGCATATTTTCATAGATCTAAAATAGCAAGAGAAAAAGCTATCCATGGAGTTCAAGGGAAACCTCATTAGACTTAAAGCAGCTTTCCAGTGAGATCTGATAAGCCATCCTGGGCAAGAACAACACACTCCAAGCTCTAAAAGAAAAGCTGTGTCAGACTCAGCAAAGCTTTCATTCAAGAATGAAAATGACTGGATCTTTAACAAAACAAGTAAATGTGAGGCAGGTCCTCAGCATCAGACTAGTCTTACAGGGGATGCTTAAAGCAGCCTACATCCAAAAATCAGAAATCACCACTGCAATGAAGCACAGATGTACAAATCTCACCTGAAAGGCAAATACACAATGAGAAGCAGAGAATAATTAATGCTTATCAATATATCAAAACACCAAACAAATATATCAAAACACCCAGTGAAGATGAACAAGACAACAAGAGCAAAGCATATTCAAACCAAACAGAAGAAATTATATGAGTAAAATTAACTTATCTCTAGTAACCTTGAATGTGGTCTAAATTCTCCAATTAGAAATTTTAATTGGGGCTGGAGAGATGACTCAGTGGTTAAGAGCACTAGCTTGTTTTGCAGAAGACCCAGGTTCATTTCTCAGCATCCATATGGTGGCTCACAATTGTCTATAACTCCAGTTACAGGTGATCTGACACCATCACACAGATATGCAAGCAGGCAAAACACAAAAGCACATAAAAATAAAAACTTCTCTTTGAAACCAAAAATCCAGTAGTAGAGACAGAGATGTGATGAGCAGAGGGGTCAAGACCATTTTGGGGAAACCCACAGAAACAGCTGACCTTAACAAGTGGGAGGTCACAGACCAGCATAGGACCAAACAAAGCCTCCTGAACATGGGTGTCAGTTGGAAGGCCTGAACAGTCTATGGGGCCTCTGGCAGTGAAACCAGTATTTATCCCTAGTGCACAAATGGACTTTGGGAGCCCATTCTCCATAAAGGTATACTTTTTCAGGCTAGATACATTAGGGAGCACCTCTAGGTCCTGCCAGAAATGATGTGGCAAACTTTGATGATTCCCCCATGGGAGGCCTCACCTTCCCTGAGGAGTAGATGGGGGCTGGGATGGGGGATTGGTGGGGGAGATGGGAGGATGAGAGGATGGGAGGATGGGATTGGTATTTAAAATAATGTTTTTAGTTTAAATAAAAATTAATTTTTAAAATAATATTGATTGAGTTGCCTGAAAAACAAGCTTAAGGATAAAACAGCCCAAAGAAACCCACTTTACTAGTAAAAATAAGGCAGTTGAAAGGACAGGAAATGAAATTCCTTGGAAGCCAAAAAAAGTTAAGAAATGTAAGGAGAACTATATCAGAATAAATACCAGCACTCCAACAAAAATAAAAAATATAGAAAAGTGAAGTGTGGGATTGTTCTTCTAAGATTGCAAGTAGGCAAGTGAATATAACAGCTGTAAGTTAATGTTCACCTAATGCTAGAGTGACTTAAAAAATCTAGAGACAATGGTTCTATGAGAATATAATCATGGGTAATTTCATGGTAAACTTGTTGGTAATGCCGACAAAAATAATCAAAACTGAAATATCAGACTGAAATAATACAGACCAAATAGATTAACAGACACCTCAGAAATGTTTGCCTTGAAGCTACAAATACAAGTCTTTTCTTCAGTGCTGGACCTTTGTCTGACAGATCAGGCATCAGGCCACCATCTTAATGAATAATAATACAAATACATTGAAATTATACCTTGTATCTTCTATGACCACAATGGAATACATCTAAAACAACAGCAAAGGAAAGTATATGGAACAAGCAATCTCAGCAAAAACAACAATCACCAAATAACTAGTCATCAAAGAAACTTTAAAATAAATTCTAAAGGAAACAAAACTTACTAATGCTTGTGGAATACATGAATATCAGTGCTAAGATGGAAGATTGTAGCACTAAGACACTGTACACAAAATTATAAACAGGGCTAGAGAGGTGGCTCTGGAGATAAAAGTACTGGCTGCCCTTCCAGAGAAACTAGGTTAATTTCCTAGCACCCTCATGGAGTCTCACAACCATCTGTAATTTCACTTCCAGGGATCCAATGTCCTCTTCTGGCTTCCATGTACACCAGGCAAACACATGTGCATAGACATATATGCAAACCAAACACCCATACACATAAAAGAAATAAATAAAATCTTAAAAAGATTTCAAATAAATGATCTAGCTGTACATCTCCTGAAACAATAAAAAGCCAGAGCAAGCCAAACCAACTTAAAAGTCCCAAAGGCCACAACTTAAATACATGAAATAGAAACTAATAAATACCAGCCATTAATGAAATGAAGAGTCTGTTCTTTTGTAAAGATGAATAAAATCAATAAACCATTAGCTTGACTAACCAAAACTGAAAATGATAGAACCAGTTAAAACTAGAAATGAAAAAGGAAAATACTACAAGTTATATGCTAATGCTGCATAGTTACAAACAATTATTAAGGCTTATAATGAGCACATTCACATGATCAAGTTGAGACACCTAAGGATAAATTCCTGGACACATAACCAACTTAACTAGAGCCAAAAAACCCTGGAAACATGAACACCAATAAGGAAGAAGGAAATGCATCTACCAAAGGAGCCCCAAAAAGAAAATCCAATCCCAGTGACTTCCCTGCTGAATTCTACCTAACTTTTAAGAAACAACTATTTTTTTTCTCAATCTATTCCAAATTTTTGAAAAGGAAGAGATCTCTCTAAACTCACTTGATGCGGCTAACACTGCCCTGATATTGCAACCAATGAGGACAATAACAAACAAAAACCACTGATGAATACGGCAAAATTTCTCTTCCGAACACAAGCAAACAGGTGTTCAGCAAAGAATCCCTGATCTTGCTGCCTCATAATGGCAAGGAATTACACCTCTTACCTTGGCTCCATTATTTTTTAAAACATGTAGTGTTTTCAAATTATTTCATTCTAGGAGAGTTCTAAATTATGTTAGTTCCAATCATCCAGAAAATACTATTTACAGAAAGGGAAAGAGAAGAATAACAGAGTAAATAGATAGCACACACCTTTAATCCCAGCACTTGGAAGGCGGAGACAGGTGGATCTCTGTGAGTTTAATACCAGCCAGGGCTACAAAGCAAGATCCAGTATACAGAAATCCAAAGCTACAGAGAAATCCTGTCTCAAAAAAAAGATGGTTATAAATGGTAAAAAATAAAAATAGTAGAAGGAAAACAAAATAAAAGCAAAATGTATTTCTTGAAAAATCACTTAAATTAAAATTTTAAGATTGTGACAAAACACACTGAGAATAATGATAAGCTGTGTGGGAAAAGAAAAAGTCAAACTGGTGATAGAATGGATGTTTAATCACTAAGAAGAAAATATAAGCATTAAGAGAATAATATCAAAACTAAATGAAAGGGAAGTTTCTAAAAAATGTATTATAAAATCTGACTTAATTAGGAATAGAGTATTAAATCTTCATATATAATTTGTGAACACTATCAAAACTTAACATTATTTTCTCTTCCAAAACAATTGATATCCAGATTTGAGGTTTGGGGCAAGTTTTAGCAAAATCATAATTCCAAGATATTGATAAAGCCAACTTCACATGGAGTTTTTAAAATGATGTTGGAATTATCATCCTTGGGCAAAAACTGATTAGAAAAAAAAGCTTAACCTGCCTCTCTCCTTCCCACTATGTAAAATGTTTGCCTAAGATTATCTGGAGTTCTTTTCTGTTTCTACACAAGTAGAAATCAAGTTTTGCTTTCTACTCACTATCAGCATACAAAGCATGGTCCAAAGTTGCAAGCTACATTGAAAATCATTAGACTAATCAGTTGGAATTCATTTCTTATGGCAAAAGGTCTAGATGCAATAACAAACCAAGGAAATATTTAAGAAAATTCCAGCATTAAGAAGAGTCATAATTTTTCATCACTTTCCTATGTTAAAATTTGAACCTGGTGGAAGTGGCTTTCCACAATTTGTGTCACGTTAAGTGAAAAATAAGCCTTAAATATCCTAATTCAAAAATGATTATTTGTAAATTCAATGATCTAGTTACCTATAAATACATATTTCTAGTACTCATTAGTGGTACATGTTCCTCCTCCGAGCATAAAGCTTATATTTTCTTTTCACAAACTGGTAATTAGTCTGTATAATATTTTGCTGCCTATAATGAAGACACTTCTGTATTCATTGCTTTCTATATTATGTGCAGTGTTTATATTATAACATAGATTATAACTAACAAATACCCTTTGTACTTTGAAATTCACCTCAATTTATAAATTTTTAACACCTAGATTATCTCTGAATGGCATATAAATCTATACAGAGCAACATTTTGCAATTTAAAATTTGTCAAAATTTTAGTTGACTGAAATAATCAGGCTTACAATGTTCTTATTGAAACACAGCTCAAAATAATGATTTGAAGAAATAATGTTGACTGATACATCCAATCTATCTATGCCCTGCTATGCATTTTCTCATATTACACCATGGAATTTGCTTTGTTTCCTACAGCTGAAGCATTTGTCGTTTTGTTGGAAGTGTCACTTCCCTCCTAGAAGTATTAATAATCACATGTATTATAATGTAGGTCTCAGTGAAAAGTGTTTTTAATAAATAATAAAGTATACTTTGTATAGTATGATGAGTATCTCTGAAAGACAAATAGGCTGAATGAAATTTTAACTAAAGTCATAAAGTTTATATTAGTGAAAATGTAATGTTAACATGAAAACGAACTTTTTATGCTAATTATTTTATTAGAAGATCTTCCTGTTATTGCTAGAGAATAAGTAAAGTCATATTAAAATGTCTTCAGTTTGAATCATGGTTTAATTTACAGAGGTGATAGTGATTTCCCATGAATATTTTCTATAGCTTAAGATGAAATGATCTAATAATACAGTTTTAAATACAAGCATTTACTATATTAAAGCTATGCAAAAGCTTTACTGCTGTTGAAGTCATCTGATATCATTTCAGTGCTAATCTAGGATGCTATTTGACTTTTAAAAATCAAAATTACTACCCAATTTGTTTTGGTAAAATCCTGGTTCTTCTGTTACTTGCTGCATCTTGACCAACACAGCTATGAAGCAGCTGGCTTTTCTCCATCATTACATCAGTGCTGTCCAAAGCCAAACTTTCTGCTGTAAACACTTCTCGGTTTTTTTGTCTGACTAAATATCAAAAGGTTTTATTTGTACCAATGCAAGGATCTCATCCTTGAAGAAATAAGGCTTTTTGTGTTGCCTTAGTGACTCAAGAATAGTGTGACCTCTCACGGGCAGTCAAATACTCATGCAGGTGACTATCATGAAGTAATTCCTCCACCCAAGCATTCAGTAACATTCCTTCCCATTGGGTTCACTGTGAGTGACATTAGAAAAGCAAGAAGGCAAAAAGGCTCTACTATAAATGTTTCCAAGTGGGAAAGGCAAAAGAGCAGAAAATGACAATAAATGGGGGAACTGTTGAGGAAGAGTAGAGAGCTTCAGACAACCCTGAGAAACCAAGGCTAAGGGGTTGCATTCAGATTAAAAAGGAACTCACAATGTGAGAATTACTTTGTGCTCAACCCTGAAATAGTTGCCATCCATGCATTACCAGAGAAATCCACAGCTTTGTAGTTTCACAGTTCTTGAAGTCAACAATACTAAATCAGTCACACTAAACTAAATCCAGGCTGAGGGCAGTCCAGATTCCTCCAGAGGAGAGATTCTGCCTGCCTAGCTCCTAAAGTCCCCTTCTTCAAAAACATACTGTAGTCTCTTCAAACCACTTTCCACTCTTGCATCGGTTCGAAGTTCACACATCCTGTGTCACGCATCCTGGCCTTTCCACTTCTCCCCTACAAGAACCTTTGAGTTTCCACTGGACTTATCTGGGTGATCTAGTGTAATTGATGTGTCTCAAGATTATTAATGTCTCTGTAAGATCCTATGGTAAAGCTTTTGGGATGTGGTTAGCTTTTGGATGATGAAGCATGATTCAATCAATCATAACTACACAGTGAATTAAGGGATAAGTAGGAAAAAAGGTTACAGGACAATCTATGTATTCAGTTGGGCCCACTCCATGTCCATATGTTGAAGTTCTAAGCTCCAGTGTAAGAGGTTAGATTTGGAGGAAGATATGATTTCTAGTAGTTAATTCAGGTTAAACAAATCATAAGCAAGTTCCCAATCTTTTAAGAATGGAAAGAGAGCAATTTGTCTCCCAGTGAGCTCCAGGAAAAGAAAAGGTGATGTTTCAAGGAGAAAGAAGTCACTTATGAGCCAGGAAAAAAGTTCTACCAGGAACAGAAACAGCCAGTGTATTGAACTAGGACTTCCCACCCTTCAAAATGGTGAGATGAGCCATCTGTTACTTAAGCCAGCCACTCTGTGGCATTTTGTAATGGCAGTCTGAGCAGACTGAGACAGGAGGTGATGATGAGATGGTCCCCAGGAGACTCCAGGTGTTAGGGGATGGGCAGATTTCAAGAGAGAAATCTGAGCAGAAAATGTAGATGTGGGATTTATCAGCATAAAGGCAGTAGTAGTTGGCAATTGGGAAATCATTAACCTAATATAGGAGTATGCCTACTGAAAGGAGTATATACATGAGAATATATTTGCACACATATATATATGCATATATATAATACATAGATTTTATATGTAATTTATTTCTCTAAAAATATTCAGTAAGGGGTAGAATTAATTCTCAGTTCCAGTCACAACATGAAAAGCAGGTGCAAGATGGTGACCAAACTAATAGAGACATACTGCATGTCTTTTGTACTTTTTCCTGCAAAACAGACAAAGGAAACAGGCACAACTATATTTTTTCATTATATTTTATTTTTAGCATGATTCTTCTGATAGCAGAGTAGAAAAATCAATTTTGATAGATTATCAAGCAAACCTTCCTTTGAAATGCAAATCATTTTCACTATAAAGAGGATTGATCTCTTTCAACATATCCCGAGGCAAGAAAACTGTTGCTATGAGAGTCCATCTGGTAGCAGCTGATACTCTTGATAGAAAAGGGATTGTGGATGTGGCACTGAAATTGTCTAGGGGGAGCAAAGCACTCTCTCCATGAAGGGAGTGCTGGCTTCTCTGTCCCATTGTGTGACAAGCACTGTTATATCATGATATAAAAAAACAGTAATCTTTGTTGGAAACATTTTCTTCTTCCAGCTGTTCACAGAAGCATGATGTTTTTGCTCTTGGACTACTTTTTGCTCCACCCTTTCCCTACTACAGAGCAAGCAGGGCAGCCTAACTTACAGCAGTGGGGCTTGGAGGACACTTGATATAGCATTGTTGGTTTGAAATCTAAGTGCCAACCTCACGTCCAAAGCCACCTTCTCAGTGAACCACAACACATGATACATTACCAATATAACATACATAGAACAGCTTAGATTATAGTTGATGATTAACAAAAGAATAAATGTATCAAAGATGGATTTTAATGTGGATTTCAACTAGTCAAAGGTGTTATGTTAGTAAATACTATTTATATTGTTGCTGCGTGACAAAACATCTTCTGGGGAGACACTACACACAGATCTACTCAACACAGATGGGGAGCCCACAACAGGCCAAAGTATGGGTACCACTAAAGTCCAACTTGGTGAAAGAGTAAATTTCATTGGGATTAATTAAGGAGTATGGGTAAAGGGTTACTTCCAGAAGCAGAAATGGCTCAAAGACAGCAGCATCACTCAGTTGTGTGACAGTTCACAAAAGCCAGGAACCTGGAGCACACTGCAAGCCTACAGGCAGCTTAGCAGGGTGGAGGGTGGCCTTACCATGTGACTCTGTGTAAACCTTTTTTCAGGCAGCTCTGCTGGGTTTATGCTTCTTGCAGACAACTTGCCCGCCTCAATCTTTGCAGGTTGGTTCCTCAGAAAGTCTTCTTTACAGCTTTAATTGCTTATTCTGGGAAGGAAGGGCCTGATGAATCTGGTCAGTTTCAGAGACTTCCTGAAGTTTCATTGATTGTTTACTGCTTAAGGTGTTTCCTGGAATGTTGCAATTGCAGAAAACTGTGACAGAACGACTGTGACAGCAAAATCTACCCAGAACACACTCTGTTTAAATAAGATGTGCCTATTTCTCCTTTAAATAATGAAATGCTCAGAATATGGAAAACTAATATGGCAACAAAATGTTAGGAATAGCCTAGGCAGAGTTTGAACTTTTTGAGTGATCTGGGAGACCGGGGAAGCAGGGACTTGCTCTCAATTAGATGTCCAGAAACAGACAATTCCATGTAATTTATCTTCATTTTTCAAAATGAGAAATAACAATTGTATATTACATTAAGGGCCATGATGTGATGCTCTCATAAATGGTTGTAGTTTAGAATTATTAAATCAAGCTGATTTATTTTTAAAAACCAATTGTCTCACATAGCCTTTAGAAGTACATCATTTAAACCTATTCTTTTAGCAATTTTGTAGCACACAGTGTATTTTTTAAATTATGTAGTACATTAGGTCCTTAATACAAATACTTGCTTTCTACCTAAAACTATTCACTTTGGTCAGCTTCTTCTCTCTCTCCCTACATATGCCACCTCAGACCCTGAAACTCTTTAGTCTATCCTTTACTTCAGTCTATTTGATTTCTTTCAATGTAATTAACTCTTTCGGTATTCTTATAAGGTCAGTTTGTATTGATGAGCAAACTGAGTTTTTATTTGCTTTATAATTGTCTGCCTGTCTGACTGCACGTTTATTGCTTGAGACAAGTCTCTATATAGCTCTTTCTAGCCTGGAACTGGCCTTCCCAAACTTGCAGCCAATCTGGTACTCTTGTCCAAGTTCTGGGTTATAGGAAGACTCAGACAGACACAGCTTAGGGCTCTCTGTAGTTGGTTGTATTAGTTTCTTTTATATTTCTGTGATAAAACATCATGACCTAGTCAACTTACAAAGGGAAGGTTTACTTAAACTTATGGTTCCAGAGGAATGAAGTTCCATCGTGGCTGGGAGGCAGCAGGTATGACAGCTGGAGCAGCAAATCAAGGGCATGCATGTCAAACGACAAGCAGGATGCAGAGAGAATAAATTGGGAATAAAGGCCTTCCCCAGTTACGCACTTCCTGCAGCAAGGCCACACTTAGGAAACCTACCCAAACGGAGCCACCATCTGATGACAAAATACTAAAACATCTGATCCTACAGGGACATTCTAATTCAAACCACCATACTTCTCTAGACCACAGTGGGAAAGAAACAGTGAGGTTCAGGGATGTTTTGGACTCTGCTATAGGACTAATGTTCGCAAAGCTGTGACAGTGGCACCTGTGGGCAGGAATCCTATCAGATCACTTGAGAGTCTGATTGCTACCAGGCTGTGGGGTAAGAAAAACTAGAACTGAGCTTAGAGTTTTGGGGGAGCAACAGTGAGCAAAAGACCAACAAACTTATCTGGGACTTTCTCCAAGGTATTCTCCAGACAAGAAAATTATCAGAGCTATAATGGAGCATATAATGGAGTGAGGCCTAGACAGGATACCTTCAGGATCTGTTGTAAGACAGAGATGGGGAAACCTGTCCCATTAGCAGTGGTAGAAAGTGTCCTATCACCTTGAAGTAGCAGTACTAAACTCAAGTTCAATTGAGAGGCAATTAGAGAAAAATGACAGTAGAGATCTCAAGTCTACAGCCATGATCAATGTCAGCAGACAGACAGACCTGTCTCCAGTGCTCTTTTGCCAGGTGGTTTTATTTGCAGGCTCAAGTCCAAATGGGTCTAAAGCCGAGCTGTTTGGCAAATGATGTTGCATCTGAAGCTGAAGATAGAGCATAGTAATGAATCTACCATACAGGTATGTGTCTGTTCTCATAGAATGACATTCCTAAGTCTTCGGCCCCATTGAAGTTTTGCAACCTCCTATCCCAACCCAAAACCTACCACAAAGAGACATTCACCTATAAATAGTACAAAACTTTTCTTGCTAGTGATAGTCTATAGATAGCTGGACTTTTTGTAATGATTTTATAGTAAAAATACTTGGGTGATGCTGGGTGTTCTAGTTTTGTTTCTGATGTTATAATAAAGCACAATGATGAAGAGCAACTTGAGGATGAAAGGGTGTGTTTCATATAATAAGGAGAAGCACATGTTGTATAGCACACACACAGAGCAGACTTTCTGGAAGCAGATGGTGAGTAGACAAGATAACCTCGGAAGGCAAATGGGAGGGAAGTAACTACTTGAATTACTTCCTGTTCATCCTGTTGATCAGTGAATTCTAACTGCAGTGTTAAGTAGATGGCCCAGTATGGGACACGTCTCACTGGATAGATGAGATGGTACACATTTATTAATGAAATGTACTTCCAGCCCACAAGAGAAAGACAGGTCGTATTTTGCAGGTCTATAAAGAAGTTATACTTGGGGGGGCAGGGGAGGGAGAGGGAACTGGGACTGACATATAAAACAATCTTGTTTCTAATTTAAATAGAAAAAATGGAGGAAAAGAAGCTATACTTGGGAACACAAGGAATGATGGTTATAGGATATAGATTTTATAATATCAAATAAGAGTGAGCACCCTAGTTCATCCATGAGGGTTGCTGGCTTAGTTTAATCCTTCCATAAGCTGACAAGGATTTTTGTGGAATGCTTTTCTCCAGGCCTGTCATGGCCACTGCCCCTTGAACTCCCAGCATCTGTGATTACTGCACAAAATTTGGTCCATTGATGTTCCATCATTGATGACATCATGAGGGATCCATGAGGCCATGTTTCTTCCTAGGAATTTATGAGCAGTTAGTAGTTACTAGGAGTGGAGCTTACTCTCCCCAGGGGTTTATTAGCAACAAACAATTGATGTGAGAAAGAATTTTGTTACAGGGTATAGCTGTTGGTAAGTTGCCCACATTCCAGTAAGGAATCCCAATTACACTCATTGGTTCACTATGCCGGACTTGAGTGAAATCATTCCATTGGTCTCTCATTGGTGCGCTTTCTAGGGTGAATAAAGAGCTTATTCACATCTCTCCAGGAAAATCACAAAGCGTAGCTGAATCTGGATGCTTGATGTTAGTCACTTGGTAGAAGGAGGGACTCTACCTGGCCTGCTTGATAAAGGGAGCACATGTGTCTAGGTAACCTAATCCGAAACAATGGGAGGAGTGGGCAGCTTGCCATGGTGCTATTCGAGTTCCTCCCAAGTGCCAACTACAAAACAAAACAGAAAAAGAAACCCACAAAATAATGAGTTGGAGTTTAAGGACACCTAGTGTATTATCCCAATAAAAATTTAGCTTTAAACAGGGGACACTGGAATAAGAATAAAACAAGAATCTGTTTTCAAAAGAGAAGTACTCCTTTTAGCCAAGAGAATGAAGTGTGTGGTATTTTGGGATGACATAGTGACCTTGCAAGTGTCTGAACTTGAAAAAAAAAATTATGAAGTAGCCTTTCTTTGTCTCATCTTGTCATGTCTCAGAATAGCCTTGTCTGAGGTTGGTATTATATCTTGTAGGAGAATAAAATAGCCTGTCTATGAATGCTGGGCGCACTTCCAAATGTACAAGATGGTATTATGTTAGTAGATATTTTTTTCCTTTTGTATTTAAATCGATAAGTGAGTTGAAGTTAGTAAGTTAGTAAGTTAGATGAAACTTTATTAGGGAAAGTGTTCTGGAGAGAAGATGACAAAGCTCAGCCTTTATAGGGAAATGATGAGGTGAGGACGGAACAAATGAAGACATTTGTATAGGAGATCATTCCAGTCTGAGGAAACAGCAAGTGTGAAGAAAAACACTTGAAATACGTGTGTTGGAGTTCTCCAGAGGATAACAATTCAGAGAATGAATATGAATTATATATATATATATATATATATATATATATATATATATATATAGTAAAGGGGATTTATTAGTTTGTCTTACAGGATAGGGGTTGTGTTGGGCAACAGGGTTATCTTCACAACAGTCTAGTAACTGCAGAATACCCAAGGCTGGACACTGCAGCTCCTCAATCTGATGCTGAATGCCTGAGGGATTCCTGGGGAGCCCCTGGTCCTTAGTAGGCTGAAAGGAGGCTGAAGTTGTATTCTGATGGCAGCCAAGGCTGCATCTGCTGCAGCAATGGTAGGGGAAGCACACTCACCAGCAGAGTGAAAGGCAGGCAAGCAAGCTCATCGCTTTTCTCTCTGACCTCTTTTTAGCTGAGCTGCTGCTGGAAGTGCTGCTCCCTCTAGGGGAGGTGAGGGCTCTTCTCTCCATTGGTCCTACCTGTAAATCCCTCAAGACTTGCTCACAGTCATCTTTTAGTTCGTCACAAGTTTAAGCAAGTTGACAAGATTTACCATCCCCCAAACCAAAAGATATGATTTTTTTAAAAAAAAATAGGAGTGTGGCTTTTTTGTTTCTTTGTCTCAAATTGTTGGGAATAAGGGAGAGCTGGAATCTCACATCACAGAGGACAGAATTTAGGGATGACTGTCTTGATCATGATGTCACAACTTTCCAAGCAGATTATACTTACTCCCCCCTGCTCTCCTCCAAGTTTCAGTTCAATTCTGCAGTTTTTGTGGAAAATCCAATACTAATTGATATTTTCACATGACCCTGTATATTATGCAATAAAACTGCTTGTCAAAGGTTTTTACCACTGCCTGGGTGATAGATGGGATTGTTAGCTAGGAAATGCACTGTCCATGGCAGAAGATCAATTATCCTGTGTATAATTTTCTTAGCCACCTTGAAACTAGACTGTGGTGGTTTTTACAGACCACCTGATATACAACACATGTGAGCTAGGGTTCAAATTTAGTAGTAGTGCAGGATAGTTTTATGTCAACTTGACACAAGCTAGAATCATCAGAAAGGAAAATTCAATTGAGAAAATGTCTCCATAAGATCTGCATATAAGACATTTTCTTAACTATTGATTGACAGGGCATAGACCAGCCATTGTAGGTGGTACCATCCCAGGGGTGGTGGTCCTGGGTTATAAGAAAGCCTTGAGGAGCAAGCTGAGCAAGACACAAGGAGCAAGCCAGTAAGCAGCAGCCCTCCATGGACTCTGTATTAGCTCCTGCCTTCAGGTCCCTGCCCTGACTTTTCTCAGTGGTGCGCTGTTATGTGGAATTGTAAACTGAAATAAACCCTTTCACCCCAAGTTGCTGTTGTCATGGTGCTTCATCACAATAGTAACCCCAACTAGGATAGTAGTGAAGGACTCATAGAGAATGGCTTTATCACTCTATGTACATTTCCAATCTAGTTCATGATTTAAACACTTAAGATAGCTAGAGTGTGGAGAGAGCATTGTTTCCAGAGGAAGTTTAGCATGTGAATCAATGAAATGCTAACAATGACTGAATTGCTCAAACAGCAGAAAACAGTGTTAATGATGATGAACTGTTGGGCCCAATAGTTGTTTGGTTGTGAAGAGTTTACTTAGCATGTGTGCTTCAGTTTCCTTGTTTTTAAATTGATTATTGGTACTTACTTTAAAGGTTTTTTTGAGAGATTAAAGCACATATTAAGTTCACAAACTCATTGGCACAAAATACCATGTGAGGGCATTGTAATAATATTTGCAATTATATACAAGTAGTCATTAATGTCATGTGCCCCTAGTTAATGGGTTATCTGTGAACTAAATTATGTATATAACTATTCACAATCTTATTGAGGAATAATTACTTTTACTGATAATTAAGTTACATCTAGGATGTTACTGTCACTTACAGTACTACTGTTACTATAAGTGACATTCACATAATGAATTCGTCGTTGGCAATTTATGAAATTATACTTTAATTAAAACACTTTCTTATGTGATACATCCAGGCCTTCTGTGAAAGAAGATTTGAGAGAGCTTTTTGGGTCATGCCTGAGAAATTCACTAAAAGTCTCAGTTTCTTAAGGCATGTTTGCCATCCCACCAACCATATTCATGATTTTTTAAATAACACAGGAGTGTGGCATTTTTGTTGCCTTGTCTCGAGGGGCTGGAAATGAAGGAGAGCTCGAATCTCAGGTCACTGTATTTAGTGCCAATGAAACAAGTGTGATAACAACCTGACCAAGTGGAGCTTGACAGGAAGAAAACACCTGCCTGGTGTTAATAAGATGCATGGGTTTCAGACAACCGAAAACCAAAGAAAATTACCACTATGTCTGTCTTGATAAAATACCAACAGAGCTGTCATTTATTTCATTGGACTCAAAAGTTTATTTGAATTCTTATGATATGTGAGTGAAAAAAAAATCAAAGGAATTTGGACTTAGGCCAGCTACTTCATTTCTAAATATTGTCAAATCTTTGTTAATACTAGCTAGTGTTTTCAGGTTCAGTGAAAGATCAAGAAAAGCAAAGAGACCTGTTTTATTTTTCTATATGTTTATTAGGAGGAGAAGTGTAATCAATGGACAAACTTCTATTACCTTAGTAAGCTTTAAGTATATTTGGCTTTGGTTTAGATATATTCAAACATCTTTTTTTTCCACGCAAAGGTCCCAGAAGCTAAGGAAAATGTTGCAATTTTCTATCAGCTGTTATTTTTGGTACAAATTAAAATCTTTAAAGAATCAAAAGCATTATGAAAGAAAAAACTTAGCTTCATTTTCTGTGAAATATGAACACCTATCTCCCAACAAATTGAGAGCATCCAGTTAAAATATATTCTTGTATTTCTTGCAAAATTTGGGCAAGATTTGTCAAGTCCAATATCATGAGCACTACATTTTCTAGGAAAAATGGTATCATCGGTGTTTTCATGTCCTTGCTTATGTGAATTTTTAATGTATAAAAGACATACTAAGCCTTGAAGCCACCTTTCCTGGCTTATTAGCCTATTTCCACCTGAGGGGATGCCCTTTTCTTTTATAATACATGGTTTCTAGTTCTAGTAATAAAAATAACAACAACAATAATAATCACAACTGGCTATTTTGTTAGACTTTCTATTTCTAATAGGTATATATGCACATAATTTTAGAAAGAAAATAATGTCTTTTTTACTTAAAATTAATAAACAGTGGTTATTATTCACATATAATCAAATTTCATTGACTATAATGACTTGATGAAAAGAAAGTGTGGATAACTGAAATCCATGACACTGCAAATTGTAATTTGATCTTCTATCCTCATCCAACAATTGATTAGAACTGCACACTAGCAAACTGAAGAGACATGAGTTTTTATTCCTTCCACCCTTAAAAGATTTAAACAATCTAAATCACTTAGGAATAATACTCCAAAGTGTGTGTGTGTGTGTGTGTGTGTGTGTGTGTGTGTGTGTGTGTGTGTGTGTGATAGCTTGTTACTTAGGTTTGATTAGTGTGTGCATGTATTTGAGTATGTGTGTATATTCATGAGTGCCGTGTGTCTTTGGTATATGAGCAAGTGTGTGGCTAGGAGCATGTGGAAGCCATAGGAGAATGTGGGTGTCCTCTTCTGTCATTCTCACCTTACTTCTTTGAGGCACAGACTCTGTCCCTGAACCTGGATCTCACAGTTTGTCAGCTAAGCTACAAGTCTGAGCAAGCTCCAGTAATGTGGATAGTGGGATCTAACTTTGTTCCTTATGCTACAGCAAGTGTTCTTGTCCACTGAGCCATCTCTCCAGCTCCAGCTGTTTTTATTTTGAGGCCAGACCTCACATATCACAGGCTTCCCTGGAACTTGCTTTGTAACTAGTGATGACCTTGAATTTTTTTTTCCCTTTTGTTGGTTTTTCAAGACAAGGGTTCTCTTTGTAGCTTTGGAGTCTGTCGTGGAACTCACTGTAGACCAGGCCAGCCTCAAACTCACAGAGATCTGCCTATCTCTAATCCCAAGTGCTGGGATTAAAGGTATGCACCATCACCACCAAAACGACCTTGAATTTGTGATATTCCTGTATCTACCTCCCCAATGCTGTGATTGCAAACATGCATCATACGACTGGTTTATACTGTGCTGAGAATTGAAGCCAGAGCTTCAAGGATGATAGACAAATATTAGCAACTGAGCTACGTTCCCAGTCCTGACATTTTATATTGGCAAATATTTGAAAGCAGATTGTCATTTATAATTTCACTATTTTTTTTGCAGAAAGGAAATCCTATTCAATAACAAAGTCTCAGCACTATCATGTTACCAATTACTAAATTGGCATCAAATATCAGGGTCTAAAGAAAATACAGATCATTTTCCCTAAAAAAAAAAAAATTAGATTCTGGAATGTTAAAGTCGTTTTGAGTGGTGTTTGTTTTTATGTACAGGTATGTATGTAAGGGCAATGGGACAGCTTCAGGAACAGTTTCTCAGAAGCCATTCAGCCTGATTTTGAGACAGGTTCTCATTGTCTTGAAATTTGCCTAGTAGGTTAGGCTGACTTAAACTGTGTGTCCCAGGGATGGGATCTACCTGTCTTCATCTCCCCTATACCTGTGTTCTTTGCATGGCTTCTGGGAATCAAACTCAGGCCTTCCTACTTCTGTGCAAACTCTTTTTAAATGAGTCATTTGCCCATCCCCTTAATCTTTGTGGAATGTATTGTGTTACCCTGAAAAAAACTGTGACCTTTTGTTCCCTTGTGTCCTCATCATTCATTTACTGTTTCTAACCTTTAATCTTTCTCTTCATTTTCGTCACACCCTCAACACACCAGTCTTCAATGTTCCTACTGTTCCTGTACTTGTATATCTGATCATTCACAGTCCAACATGAGGTATATCCCTCTCAGGAAGTCCTCAAGCCATGGCTGTTCTTAAGGGAAACAGTATTTACATGGACAGAATGCTCTAAGTGTTTTATTTGCATCCATCGATTTATACAGACTAAAGAAAACACATTTTCAAATAAATATTGCAAACTTGAAAGACATGTTCTTTTCTAAATGATAACATGGTAATTTGGATTTTCTGACATAGAAGTGTTTGATTTCTGGTTTGTTCTTTAAGGTGAATTTGGGGAAGTCTGCAGTGGGCGTTTGAAGACACCAGGGAAAAGAGAGATCCCAGTTGCCATTAAAACACTGAAGGGTGGTCACGTGGATCGACAAAGAAGAGATTTTCTGAGAGAAGCCAGCATCATGGGTCAGTTTGACCATCCCAACATCATTCGCCTAGAAGGTGTCGTCACCAAAAGTAAGTTCTGGACTTTCCTCCTTACTTCTCACATACTACTTTTAGTTTTTCTTAACTCATAATAACAGTACCATAGTTGTGAAGACAGCTTCATTCAGATGCTGTCTCCTGACCTAGCTTCTCAGTGTCCTGCCATGAGGCCCTGACATTACCAGAGCTGGCTGAGGTTACCACAGAGCTTTGGAATGGCATTACCTGTAAACTTTGTTCATTTATCTTAGCATAATGACTCAAAAGAAATGGATTATATTTCTCTAAATGTCAATATTAATAGAAGACATACCATCACTATTTAATTCATTAAAGTAAAATACTACTGCCTAGAAATACATTTCATAGACAAATGTAGAATGCTTTATCATAGGGTAAAACATTTCCAGAAAAAAATTCTATATGGAAGTCAGCTCTATTAATAGCACTATTAATAAATTATTATAGTTGATATAAAGTAAAGTAAAAGATAAGTGCTGCAATAGCAGTCCTGCTGTTACAAAAATAATGGAATCAAGGTCATTCTTTTGAAAATATTATTTTAAAATACAAAATTATTCATATACTTTAAGAAATTGGCTGCATATATTTGAACAATGATATAGGCAAAAATGTAATAATATTTCTCTGGTTTTGTTCACTAATGCATTAAATATAAAAGCTAATACAAAATAGCATTACATTTTTCATGAGAATTGCTCAGATATTTGAAAATATTTTTATTAACAGCATAAAAGTTCTTTAACAACCACTGAAGACAAGACTGGTGTCTGGAGAGATGGCTAAGTGGTTAAGAGCAGCTCTTATTCTTGCAGAAGACCTGGCCTGGGTTTTCAGAACCTACTGCCAAGTCCCAACTATATGTAATTCCAGTTCCAGTAGATTTGTTGATCTCTTCATGCCACCACAGGCTCTTGTAGACATGTGGTGCATAAAAACTCATACACGCATACACACACACACACAAATAATCAGATGAATAAATAAACATTTTCAAACCATTTAAGAAAAGTTGAAATTTTATGTTATGGTTAGAAATAAGCAAATAGGATAGCTTACTGAAAGCATGTGCTCAACTCTACGTCTGAAATTAATACATTCCTTGCACATGGCATTGGAAAAATGCCGCTCAAGGGAGCAGATTACTTGTAGCCTCAAGAGTTAAGAAAGCAGAGATAAGTACTAAAGATGATAAGCATTATGGTGGACATTTATTCTAGTGATTTTTAATAGGCTTTCAATATTCACCCATGAGTAATTCTCCCCTACAATTGCACTGAACTCATCCGTGTGCCCAAACTTGGCCAAAGGGACATTAGCAAGTGTAAGGTACATGGTGATTTATGTATTTGTTGATGTTTGTAATCGAGAAATTTTCTTCCTGACACACAACTTCCATGTTGAGTAAAACAATCTATGCAATGTTGCAAAAAGAAGTCCAGCAAGGTGACTCAATAGGTAGGAGGGCTTGCACATAGACTAAGTTATCTGACAAGGTGCCAGGAGAAAACTGCCTCTTACAGTTTTCCTCTGACCTCAACACCTATGTTGTGACACTCACATCTCCCTTTCACACACACACACACACACACACACACACACACACACACACACAATGAGTTAGATAAATGCACACCTTTTTAAAAGCAGGGAGTCAAGATACTTTAGTCAATAGTTCCATCCAAAGTGCTAGACAGTACTGAATACCAGGCTTGTGAGTGGACCATCTTAGACAGTACAACCCATCCCATCCCACCCTGCTCAGACACCTGCAGCTATGGCCATTTGTGAGGAAAAGAAACCCAATCAGCTCAATCTGGTCAACCTAATAAGTGATAAGAGAGGGGTTTTGTTTAATAATTTTATATTTGTATTGATTCTTTTAAGAGTTTCATACAATATATTTTAATTATATTTATCTTCCCACTTCTCCCTCTAACTACTCTGAGATCTATTCCAAGTTAGTGTGTCCTTTCTTTTTTTTAAAATTCCATCAGGTTAAATTTGTGGTTATCCCACATATTTCTGGTAGTGGGACCACCCACTGGTATACTGTAATGTACAGGGGCTCCATATATAAAGAAAAGTGACTCTTCCTCTCACAAAAGTCAAAATGTCTGTAGCTCCTCAGGTAGGGGTAGAGGCTTGTGAGCTCCTTCCCCTTCCATACTAGAAAGTTAATTGGTTTAATCTTGTTCAAGTCTTGTGCAGACACAGTCGCTGTGAGTACATAAGTTCAGCTGTCCTATTAGACACAGAAAGCATTGTTTCACTCTGGTTCACCATGATCTTTGGCTGTTATAGTCTTTCTACTCCCCTTTCTGTCATGGTCTATGAGCCCTGAGGGATGGAAGAGACAACCCACTCCATTGACACTTATTCTTTCACTTTGAACTCCCATCTACTACATAAAGATACCTCTCTGATGAAGTCCAAGAGCTCTATGATCTATGAATAGATAGAAACATGTTCATGTGCACTAGTTTTACAAATGTTATGAAGGAACCAACCACTTTCTAGTTGGATTTAAGTCCTGCTCCCCAGGAGGAAATGCATTCTTGAAACCTACAAATCTGATTAAGAACCCATGGTTTGTGTTAGTTCTTCATCCCTAGAGATGTTAGGGATGAACCTTTGCAATTATTCTGCTAAATGCACATGGTATCCAACTGCCTCAAAAAATTCATGTAAAATTGTTTTTTAAGTTATTATTTTAAATTCATTATTTCACAGCAATAAATGATAAATAAATGATACATAAATGAAGGAGTGAATCATTATTGGATTTCTGTTCTTGCTAGTTAAGATTTATGGACACTGGATAAATTATTTAACATCTCTATCGAACTTTCATGTCTGTAAAACAAGACTAAATTAACCATGATAACAGGTGGCTCTGTTGCACAATGGATAGTGCATTGGACTTCTAAATTAACAGTGATATAACTGATTGGAGCACCTCAGTTGCTTTTTTTCAAGACTACAAAGGATTTCTATACAAATTAAATCTATACATGTATACTGCATTTGGCATCATCTGTTGACTTCCTCTCATTAGCTTTACCACTTCAAATTATTCCTCTGTTTTTATATTGCCATTTATATGGCAGGCAAAATTTAATTTTGAAAAGGGTTACAAACTAAGTTTGATGCCAAAGTTCTCTTGGAAGGGTTTACACAAAGAACATCTAGAAATACACGACCAGGAATAAACTCAAATATTGAAAAGTAAGAGATCTTTCTTTTCTTCCTTTAATAAATCAAATCATATGTCTTTTCATCCATATTATGATTTCATCCATTTATTACCAAATATCATGTATATTTAAATTAGGATTTATTAAAAGAAAGATCTATGGCTCTAGAGAATGGGGAAATTAATTCTATATCCTAAGTCAAATAAATGGGTTTACTGAGATCATTGGTGGTGTACTTTGCTGTCAGATTGAATGTTTATTTCACATAAACACCCAAACAAACAGCACAGAGATTATGTCTTTAACAATTTTATCTGAAAACCAGACAGGTGACCTCTGTTTAGACAAATTTGTGTGATTCGAATACCAGTATTACAGTTTGATTCTTAAGAAAAATAATAAGGAAAAGATATTCTCATATCTGTTAAAAGAAACTGAGAAAAGATAGCTTCAGTGCATTCTTGATGACAATCAGCACTATAGTTTGAACAGCCAAGAGTGAGCCTCATAGGGGAGTACTGAAGTGGTGTAGTGAACATAGTGGGTAGGAGAGAAAGGCAATTCCGGCAATAATCAGTGAGCCTGTTTATACTGTTATCAGCTTGAGTCAAGTGCTATGGGATTGTTAGAAGAAAAGCAATAAATAAATGAATACCTCATTCCCATAAATACATGGTAATTGTTCCAAGATTGCCCTTAAGTAGCTAAGAGATAGCTAGCAATTAATGTTCCCTAAAGACACCCCCACTGCATAAAAGATGATACTGATGAAGATAATGATGCAGTACAAGGGCCTGATTGTAGACTTTCCTGGGGTCTGGGAAACAAATACTCCATTAAAATTGATGTAAGATTATAGATAAAAATCTTCTGAACATCCTTCCATAAGTTGTTACTTAATATGAGCACTTTTTTGTCTTACAGCATTTTCTCTTAGAAACATGTATTGTACAGTTCTTTGAGTCACTTCTGACCCTTCATATGTGCACATATATCTGCTTTGATTTTAAACGTGAAAGCTAAATGATTTAAAAAACTGCATTATACACAAAAAACTATGACTTAAAAGAGATGAGCCTACTTATATGATGCTTATATAATATATGATGCTTATAAGATACTTATATAACAACTTTTATTAGCCTGGTAAGATACAACTAATAGAAACAGATTAATCAGTTATAGCCATATGCTCAAGACATACTATTTCTCCAGGAACAAATAAAAGCCATCAGTTGGAGGGCAGACTTGTAATCATTAGTAGCAGAGGTAGTCACAATAAGCAACTGATAGTTATCAGTGACAGTAACTACACCACCAAGAGGCAAAAAGCCACCTTTCTATAAGAAGATAAGTGGTGAAGAAATATAGTGCAGTAACTGTGAGACAAGCAACATTGTCTATCTTCCAGTCAAGTAAAAAGCACATTTCCAAGCACTTAACTATATTGCCTAAATAACAAACTCAGTAAAGTGGAATAGAAGTCATTTCCAGCAGCAAACAAATTCCCAAAGATAATTCCATGTCATCTCAAGACATTCTTTAAAGAGTCCATGACTCACTAATGAAGCTATAATGGAATCTTTAGAGTTGCTCAAAACCCTTGTATGTTCAGGAATATTACAAATTACTCCCAGGGAGTTTTTGTGAGTAGATATAAAACCCATCTAAAAGAGTAAATTTTATTGACATGTGAAACAAGCTTGTTCCTAATTTGAAATAAAAAAAATTAATTACAAAAAAAGTAAATTTTTTTCAGTCAAAAAATTGCAGTACATATATAAAAACATGCTTCCTTGTCCTAGGATTCAATTATCCTTGTTTAATAATCATAATCCTCCAGGATTCCACAGTTAGATTACCTGCTTTGCCAGCTATTTTTTATGGATTAATCATCAAACTTCTCCAGGGCTTTGATTTTTGTGTTTTTCTGAATGAAAGAAACGTGAAGGTCAGAGTAGAAAACATAGCAGTCAAACATAAACCTAATAAATCCCGTTCTTTTAACAAATGAAGAGATGTGAGATGTTCATAAGGAAAACTTATCCCAGTGATGGCTGAGCAACCTGCCTCCAACATCATTATACAGTTAGGTTGGTGCTAATAGTTCAAAGAGTTAGCAAGGTTTGGGATATAAAAGAGAAATAAAAGAAGAAATGACATTTTCAGCAAACCTTTGATTTATAATACATAAATTGGAAAAATAGGGGATAATTTTTATCTAAAAGCAATATCAAAATTTGGACATTAGTCTGCTTTCTGTAAATATGATGAAATATTTAATATTATTCAACTGATAAAATAATAGGGTTACTCTGGCTAACAATTTTGAAGGTTCTATTATGTGATTGATTAGCTACAATATTTAGAGACTGCTATCTTTATGATAGCAGGAGGTGGTAGAGCAAAAGTAGAATAAGAAGGATTAGAACCCATGATCCTCTTAAAGCTTGCACTAGGCTGCTTTAGGAACCTCCTACCTCCTGAAGGTTCCACCATCTTCTCAAAGGGCAATCTTAGGACCAAGTTTAGCACATGGACCATGGGAGGAAAGCCAACATCAAAACTAGAACAGGCATATAGAATACATGTTTTCTAAGACAAAATGTCTGTCAACAATATTCCTATTTCCAACAACATACATTCATTTGAAATTCTCCCCTCCACCACTCTTTGAGATAAAGGGGTTCAAGGGAGTTTGCCTATTATTTGTTTATTTTCCCCTCCTGGAAACACTTTCTGAATGGCACCAAGTGAAGAAGACTTTTGCTTATTCAAGCTAAGATTATGTACAGGAAAGAGGTTGGTCAGTCCTCATAAATTCATTTGAGGGTGTCATCAACTGGGCTGGTGCATATATAGATGTTTCTTTCATAATGAAATGGGACAAATACCGCTCACTCAGTGAAAGTCACCTGCCTCTTCCTCTGCTCACTTCTGTTAACAGAGTAATAAGACAGATCAGGCTAAACACTGAAGGAGACAGAAAAGAAGTCAAGTTCTAGAATAGCATTTTAGATAGTGAGAGAGAATTGAATGCAAAGAGGGAGCAAAACCATGAGGGGAATGGTAGAAGAATATTCTAGGCAGAGACAAAAACTTGTTTGAAGCCTGGGGTCAGAGAAAATGTAGCATGTTAGTGTAACATCGAACAAGCTGGAGAAAGTAATGAGTGCAAATTAATTAAATAATGAAAGGAAAAAGACACACTAGGCAAAATATCAAGGAAGCCAATGTAGTAAGACAAGCAAAAACTGTTGAGAAAAATGAATTAATTTAAGCAATATAGATTTTTAAGGAATAGTGTTACGATAAATGTTACAATAAATCTTTCTGCCAAAAGCCGCTGAGCCCCACTGCCACGTGTAAGCTTTACGCCAGCCACCTGCCCAAGTTAGGCCCAAATAAATACACAGAGAGACTTGTATTAGTTACAATGCTGCTTGGCCAATGACTAGGATTCTCATCTGTTAGCTCAGTATCAATTATCATACATCTATATATTTTATAAGACTTATCTTATCAGACGCCTTATTGGCGTCCCTCCTAGCTGGTGGAGGAGCCGAGGGGAAAGAGAGCGACATTTCCTTTTTCCTCTTCTTAAATATGAGTCTCCTTGCTATGTCACTTCCTGTCTGGAGCACCATTTCTCTACTACATTTCCCAGAATCCTCTTTGACTCCTAGTCCAGCCTAACCTGCTGTCACATTGGCCAAGCAAGTACTTTATTTATAAACATACGCAGAAGTATTTCCCCCATCATCTCCTCTTTTCTGTCTAAATAAAGAGGGTAACTTATTTTTTATAATAACTGAAGAAAACTATAACCATAACTATAAAACCTATTTTCAAAATTTAAGTGAGATATTTTGTTACTGCTTGATTATATAGGAGACGAGGAAGAAAGGTGATGCATTCAAATGGCTTCTAATCTTATTATACCTGTAAGAGAGAGGATGGAGAGGGAAATCAGAATAGAGAAAAGATTTAAAGAGAAAATAGAAGTTTCTGGTTTGAACATGACCGAATTTAACTAAAGACTTCCAGGAAGTCCTTGATGCCTGGCAAGAATCTTGGACCACAGATGCAAATGAGGAAATATTTAACAGGCAGTTGATGGATGGTTAGTAGCTGATGTAGAATAGGTGATATTCACTGGAAGAGTGCTGTGTTAAAAGGCACACATGTTGGAGAGACGTCTCAGCAATTAAGAGCTCTGACTCTTCCAGAGAACCAGGATTCAGTTCCCAACCCCACATGGCAGCTCACAACTGTCTGTAACTCCAGGGCCCAATACTCTTACACAGATAGATATACATGTAGCAAAATACCATAAAATAAATACCTAATTAAATACCTAAATAAATTATGAAAAATATGCATACATGTTTGAAATTCTCAAGAAATACATTTAATCAATAAAAAAGACAGACAGAAAGAAATGTACTAGAAGAGAAGGCAAAACGGAAAAGCAACCTGCAACAGAAAAGGGAGGTCTCTCAGAGTGAGGGAGAGATCCCTTGATTAAAATGAGCTTGGAAGCCAGCTACAATGGGGACCAAGAAGTATCCTTCAGCAAAAGCAATAGAAAAATATACTTCATTCACTCACTGTTGGAAGAGCTAGACAGCAAAGCATTTGAGGCACGCTAACGCTATAAACTGACAGGTAGCTTTGAAATTAGAGTCAAGGCTGCTGGTATCATAAATTGAAAATGTTTAACATTCATTAAAATATTTATTCATTCAAATAATATTAATTAAATTCCAAGATGCAAGGTGCCAGGAACTTTCCCAAGAGTTGGGTATTCAGCCTTGACTAGGAAAGGTCAAATCCTGTCCTCCTGGCTCAGAAACTCCTGTAGTTTCATTCTTCTTAAATCAAGCATTCATTTTGAATGACAAAACGATTTCCAATTCAGTCTTATTTCTCCTATGCTTCACTTCCTCTTTCTAAACCCTGAGATAAAATGCTAACATGATCTCAGCCAAGGACTCAGGCAGACACCAGTGATAAGAAGGTGGTAGTCTCTAGAGCACACTTTCTCAGAGTTTCTGCCTTCCTTTGCTTTGATGGTGAAGGACACAGTGTATCTGCCAAATGTTTGGTAGAAGACTTAGGTTAGTGAATGTTTGCAATATATTCTGAGAAGACATTGGAAGCAAACTGACCAGAAAAGCATTTTGGTATCACTGGAGTCTAAAGAAATTGGAGATGACAACAGCCTGCCTCCCTGCTGTCAAGAAAGGCAAGAGGAATGGGGGTGTCAGGAAGATGTGACCCAGGGAAAAGGAGCATAGGAATTGCAGAGAGAGAGAGAGAGAGAGAGAGAGAGAGAGAGAGAGAGAGAGAACAGGGTGAATTTTGTGGATTTTCTTCTTCGACTAGCCTTAAGTATTTACTCTGCTGTTGCTGGAAATAGTGATGAATTATTTCCGTGTGATTTCAGGGGACTCAGGAGATTTGTAGGACATTTACTGCAAAGTATTTGCTCTTGGAATTATAACATATACAAACAGCTAAACCAAATGAAGAGATTGTGACTGTAGCAGATAATTACAAGATGGCACAGCCTATGGCTCTGATGTCATACTCTGTTCAAGCACCACTGGGTCTAAATGGGAAACTGGAGTAACCAGTATGTTTTCCTGTTGCCAGAGTAGACACACTCTCTTTATAAGAGAATAACTATTTCTCTGTATTCAAGGGGAATGCATTCTTGTCCCTTCAGTGTTTAAATTGCCTAAGATCATTTAAATTACTTCCTTAGATCTACCTCTCAGCTGTAGCCCCCTCTCCCAGTTCTCTGTGCCCCTAATCCTCCTAATGATGGAGTAGACATTGATAAATATTAAAAAAAAAAAACAGCTTTCTGAAAGAAACCTAATAACAAGTTGTTGAGCATAAACTAACACTGAAAACCACAGGAGCTAATAGAGAAAAGAGACTACAAATAAAACTGTACTCATACAAAGTATTTCCTTTAAGAATGAAGTCATCAAACATGGTATGTATTCACTTATAAGTGGATGTTAGCCATAAAGTAAAGGATACCACGCTACAATCCACAAATGGAGAGAAGCTAAGTAACAAGGAGTACTTGCAGGGTAGAGTGGGGAGGAATGAATGAATCACACTGTGAAGGGGAAAAACAATAAACCTCTCTGGAGACAAGGGGAGGGGTCTTGGAAGCATGAGGGAGCCAGTGCAGGGTGGACAGAGGGAGAGTGAACTAGGAAAGACAGATCGAATTGAGAGCATCTCTTGGATAAGCTAGAAACCTAGTGCAATGGAAACTCCAAGGAATCTATGAGGATGACCCTAGCTAAGACTCCTAGCTAGGGGGATACAAAGACTGAACCAGACATCCCCTGTAACCAAGCAAGACTTCCAGGCCTTTAACTTACAATTTGTCCTGCCTACAAGACGTGCTGGAGTAAAGGTAGCACAAAAAAATAGTGGGAATGGCCAACCAATGGCTTGTCCAGCTGAAGCCCCCTATCATGAGAGGGAGCATACCCCTGGCACTGCCTGGAGGGCCAGGATCCAGAGTCTGGACTGCCCAGATACCTAGGATAGAACCAAACAAAAAAGAGTCAATGAAATAATTCTTAATGGTACTCTACTATATTCATAGTCTGGTGCCTAACCTAATTGTTATCAGAGAGGGGCTTCCCCAAGTAACTGGTGGAAACAGATGCAGAGACCCACAGCCAAACATTAGTTGGAGCTGGGGGAATCCTGCAAGGGGGAAGGATTGTAGAAGCCAAAGAGGTCAAGGACGCCACAAGAAAAGCTGCAGAACCAACTAACTTGACCTCATAGGGGCTCACAAAGATGGAACCAACAACCAGGGAACCTGCATGGGGCTGACATAGTCCCTCTACATATATGTTAACAGTTGTGTAGCTTGGTCTACTTGTGGGACTCCTTACAATGGGAGCAGCGGCTGTCTCTGACTATTGTGCCTGTTTGGGGGACTCATTCCTCTGACTGGATTGCCTTCTCCAGCCTTACTAGGAGAGGAGGTGCATAGTCTCACTGAAACTTCCATGGCTGGCTGTTATCCATGGAAGTCCTGCCATTTTCTGAAGAGAAGCAGAGGAGGAGAACCAGCCCACTGAAGGAGAGGCCATTTCAATCATGACTAAGAAGCAGTCCTGAGGTTCCTAACCGTCTTATGTTGGGTGGATAATATTTGTAAACACCCCACCATTATTAAAATCATCAGAGTACTATAGAGCATCCCATATGAAATTCTATTTTCAAAAGTATCTGGAATCGAAGGTAGAAATCCAAGATGGTCTTCATTTATTGTGTGGGATTTGGGGAAGGGCTCAGGATTGAACCTAGAATGTATTCTAATGCTGTTGTGATTACTGTTGCTTTTGTCCTGATTGAAGCATGTTACTATGGCTTTTTCTTCACTTTCCTCTCAATATAATCTCAGGCTTAGAGAAAATGCTATGAAAAGATATACTTCTTATACAACTGTCAGCCAGTCCCTATGATAACTGTTATATTAATATGAAAACCAAGAAACAACCCAGGTGCATTTGTTATAGTACCAACTCGTGGGTAGCTGAGCCAGGAGATTCACACCTTTGAGGCCAAGCTGGACAACATACTGAGGTCTTCTAAGTAAGAAAGAGAGAAAGGCAAGAAGGAAGGAGGGCAGATAGATGGGAGAGTCAATGTGTAGTCCTTACTGGAGAGTCTCATTCCACTGTCAGCTTTACAAAGTGCCTCCTGTTTCTGTCCTGTTGTCAGTGCCAGGTTCCCAGGTACCATTAACACTCACTTGTTAGTTCCCTCTTATCTGTGAGAGTTTGTTTGCCAGTCTTCTTTGTCTTTGACCTTGACAACTGTCCATGAATACCGATTGGCTTGTTTGATGATGAATGTCCTCCATATTAGTGTCCGGAGTTCTCGTGATTATGCCACGCTCTCCCTCTGTTGTTAGGAACATTGCAGGCTGGATACACCTCCTGAGTGCAGTGTGCGAGAATGGAATGATGCCTGGGCACATCATTCTTCAGGACAACAGCTTCTACACTACTGCACTGAAAAGTGATTTTTTCCCCTTTTGAAAACAGCATATTTGGAGGACAGATTATTTAGAATGTGAAAATATTCTCCATTTTTTATCATTAGTTTTAATACCAGTTAATACATACTATTAACTGCAAGACTTATTTCAGTTGTATTTATGAAGTTACCTTCTCTGTTTCTATTTTCTCTCTGCAGTTGTTAATCAGAACCTTTCTTTAGGGTAGACCAGCTTCAGAAAGTTGTGTAGTAGAATTATACAGCATGTAACCTGCTCAGTCTAGCTCCATTCCCTTAGCAGGATGCTCTTGAAATCCATTCAGGGTTCTGGTTGGTTGCCACTTCTGTTTGCTTTACATGCAATACTGAGGGCATCTAAGATGTTTGCAGTTTAGGTGTTCGTTATTAAAATTTCTATCTATCTACATGTTAGCACAAGTTCCTAGGAGAAGATCCATTTACATCAATCTTGGATAAATACTTAGATGTGGGATGACTGAAGCATATGATAAATATATTTAACTTCAAAAGAGACTGTCAAACAGTTATTTGCATGCATGTCACATGCTTCATGTCCAGTCGTGATTATGATCATGGTAGGTGCTTGATATCATTTGTGGTTCTTGGTTCTGTCACTTAAAAAGTTAGCTGCTTTGGTGAACTTCCAGGGGAGTCTTATTGCATTTTTTAATTTGCATTTTCCTATGTCTATTTTGCTCTCCATAGTTCTCCTTTGTTGAGGCATTTCACTTTTACCTACCTTTTTAAATTATGATTTTTATATAGCATTTAATTTTTTCTCAATAAAATACTGTTCCAATAATTTTATAGTGTATTTTTGCCTAGTTAGAAGCTCCTCTTTTCATTCTATCAGCGTCCTCTTCAAGGAAGTTTTATGTAATTTTGATAAAATATACTTTGTTTTTCATGGATTATATTCATAGTACAGTATATAGAATCTCTTCAGCTAATCTAAAGGTTTTGATGAAGAAATCCACTATACTCAATTCAGCCTTGGTTCTCTCAGTCTTTAAGCAGCTTACCCTAAGTCCCTCCAGCACCTGAGTTGCTATTCTGAACTCAGAGCAACCAAAGGCCTCGGTAACAGATTCTGAGGACTTGTGATGATGTGGTAATCAAACCTTACACTTAGAATGTTGCATAACTCCATCTATCTTCTGGGCCTGAACTTTCTTTAGCCACCCCACCTCAATTTCCTCTTCCCTCCTACATCTATAAAATGGACCCCCAATATGTAGTTTTTATTTAGCTTTGAATGGAGGTTATCCTGTAGTACACTGGAATAAGAGGTAACAGATATCCTCATCTATAAATAAAGGGTTTATTTTATCTGCCATGGTGCCTAGAACATTGCTATATGTGCATAAGAAGCCTGGGGTTTTTTTTAGATATGAAGCTCAGTTCTTATCTGTAACTCTGTCTAGTGTCAGCCACACTCACATAAAAATGGCAGCTTTCCTCATAATTGTGCTCGTCTGTATGTTGGCAATTTCTGCTACATCTCAACAATAATCATATTGGACTAATTTTCTCCTCTGAAATTCTATACTCTATACTAGTTGTTTGGGTACATGGCTTTTCTACAAAACCAAGTTGATAATATGAAATGACTAATTCATATGTGGAAATGTTAAATATTCCCAAGTATTACCTAATCTGTATCTCAGAGATAGGCACATGACAATCACAGTACTCAGTCTCAAAGTGGGCATGGATATTTAAGTATAGAGTTGGGCTTTCTAGCCTGAGATATAACCGTAGGGCCACTTTAGTCCACTCTAGGTTGAGATAAAGCAACAGAATGGTGTGAATGGGTTGACATTTTTATGAGGTTACATCAGTCGCTGAGTGCATTTTTCATTGTTCACTCATCACAAATGTCAAACAAAGGCATTAGTGATATTTTTCTCTATTTCATTAGATGTGATGACTATTTCAAGATTCTTAGCTGTGAATTTAATGTATTGACCTTTCCCCTAAACATTAATAAGCATGATTCTTTTGAAATAAGTTCAGTTTTCATTTTGACATGGCCATATATTATATGAAAAATGCTGTTGTATTTGCTGCAGCAATCCATACATACAGCAGGCTATTGCTCCTCTGTGGCTTTGTCACTATTTCATATACCTGACGCCTGAACCATTTCATTACACTAAAATGAAAGTATACAGAAATGTCCCCATTAGCTATTGCCTCTTAATATAGATTTTTATACTGTGAGAAACCCCAGAATATCCCTTGGGAAAGGAAGGCTAAGTGAGAAGTATAAAGCTGCTGGAGGGACTAAGTATAAGGCAATTTAAAGGCAGGAAGAGTCAGTGCTGTGGATAATGGATATCTTAGCTGGTACGGAAAATGAATAAATTCCCCTTAAGAGGGATCTGAAATTAGTAGCATTATTGCTTAAGTGTTACTAAGCAAATTTTGTGAAACAAATGAAAGCTTTCCTACTTTCAGACCTAGTGTTCCAAATTAACCTGCTTGAGCAAAGCAGGGTTCCCAGTCACAAAGGCTAGGCAATGTGCTCAGAAAGGAACAGCCCAGGCAGGAAAATGGAATGCTGTGTCACCAAATGATAGATGTCTTAATTAAACAACCACTTATATGCTTAAAATTACTATTTTCATAAGATAAAAAATTGAAATTTCTTATAGCTTAAATAATGCTACAAGTTTTTTGGTAAATCCTAGAGTTTTGCAATAAGAGAAGTCTGCATTGCAAGTTCATTTTGTAACTAAATGGGCATGGTCTTTTTTTCTAATTAATTAGCTAGCCAGGAAAATGGGAAATATGAAATATTGGTGGAGAAACTGGTGTGAAAGGAACAAACCTCCATTTTAATCAAATTTGAGTCCCTTACAGGATTTGTCAATAGTCTTGTTAAAAAACTGATGAAGCTAGGCATATGATTCTGCCTGTGTTAAAGACATGTCGTTTACCATAAGATACCCCTCTTGCCAAAGAAATACAATGTATTATACAGCGGAGTTCTAAGAAAAGTCATAGTAAAATTTAGTCTTGATAGAGGTAGAGACAGACAAAAAACTATTTTAGAAGCTAATACACTAGAGGAATGCATGATAGTACATAGTAGTTTTGTAGTTTCTGATTTTTTTCCTTAAGCAATTGCTCACTGATAGAGAAATAATATTATGTAGTTAGAGATATTGTATTTCTGATTTTTGAAATCTGTAGCTAGCTTGCTTGTTTATATCTAATAATCCACTTTCTTCCCTGATCCAGTTTTGTTCTGTAAAACATGGCTCCAGTTGGTGAGGTTAGAATCAGCTAGTGAACAGATTAGGCAGTCTGTTATGTCTATTATATGACTCTTGTGATTTAATGAATCTTCACTGGATGAATGTGATTGCCTCACCACTTGTCATCTTTGTCTTGATTTTATTGTTGATCCACCACTGTCCATTTCTCACTCTCTGTCAAAATGATCTTTAAAAAGAATTTTTCAAAGTACCCAGGGGAAAAAAATGAGCAAACAACCAGACAAAAGTCTACTTTGAACAGTTAGATTCTTGAATAATGATTCAATCCTTGCCTTATTATCAGGTGCAATCCTGTTTCAGTTGGAACACTTTTTAACTTTTATTTAATATTCATACATGCATATAATGTGTTTGGATCAACTCTACCCTCCCCCACTTCCTCCCCTCCAATTTCTTCCCCTTACCTACACTACCACTATTTTCTCCCAAATTCATGGACTTTCTGCTCTTTATTTTTAATACCCCTAAGTCCATTTGGGGCTGTATACATATGCACAGATTCCAGAACATCAGGGAGAACATGGGTCCTATATCCATTAAGGAGCTGACACTTCCTTCCCAGTGGCCATCTATGTGAAATGGGCTCCCAAAGTCCATTCCTTTGCTATGGTTAAGTACTGATCTACTACAAGAGGCCCCAATTTTCTCAGGAGATATTGCTCTTTTACCCTTCTCCAGGGGACCGTGTATTTCTCTCTTGGAGTCCTTGTTGCATAGCTTCTATGGTGGTGTGGATTGTAGGCGGGTAATCCTTTGCTATATGTATAAAATCCATATGTGAGTGAGTGCAAACCATCCTTGTCTTTTTTTTTGTGACTGGATTACCTCACTCATAATGGTTTCTTCTAGACCCATCCATTTGCCTTTGAATTTCAAGATTCCATTGTTTTTTTGTTTTTTTGTTTTGTTTTTTTTTTTCTGCTGATTAGTACTCCATCGTGTAAATGTACCACATTTTCTCAATCCATTCTTCAGTTAAGGGGCATCTAGGTTCGAAACAAAGAAAACAATTCAAAGAATCAATGTAATAAAGAGTTGGTTCTTCGAGAAAATCAACAAGTAGACAAATCTTTATCCAAACTAACCAAAAGGCAGAGAGTGAACATGCAAATTAACAAAATCAGAAATGAAAAGGGGGACATAACAATGGACACTGAGGAAATCCAGAGAATCTTCAGGTCATACTTTGAAAACCTGTTCTCCACAAAATTTGAAAATTTAAAGTAAATGGACAATTTTCTGGACAGTTATCACTTACCAAAATTGAATCAAAAACAGTAAACAATTTAAACAGACCTATAACCTCTAAGGAAATGGAAGCAGTAATCAAAAGTCTCCCAACCAAAAAAAGCCAAGGGCCAATGGCTTCTGTGCAGCATTCTACCAGAAATTCAAAGTACAGCTAATACCAATACTCCTCAAATTGTTCCACACAATAGAAGAAGAATGTTCATTGCCAAACTCTTTTTAGAGGCCACAATTACCTTGGTACCCAAGCCATACAAAGACACAACTAAGAAAGAGAACTACAGACCAATATCCCTCATGAACATTGATGCAAAAAAAATACTCAATAAAATACTGGCAAACTGAATCCAAGAACATATCAGAAAAATCATCCACCATGATCAAGTAGCCTTCATCCCAGGGATGCAGGCTTGGTTCAACATATGAAAATCCACCAATGTAATTCACCATATAAACAAATTGAAAAAGAAAACCTATATGACCATCTCACTTGATGCTGAAAAAGCCTTTAACAAAACCCACCACCCCTTCATGATAAAGATCCTGGAGAGATCAGGGATAATAGGAACATACCTGAACATAATAAAAACAATATATAGTAAACCAACAGCCAACATCAAACTAAATGGAGAGAAACTCAATGTGATTCCTCTAAAATCAGGAACAAGACAAGGCTGTCCACTCTCTCCATGTCTCTTCAATATTGTACTTGAAGTGCTAGCTAGAGCAATAAGACAACAAAAGGAGATCAAGGAGATACAAATTGGAAAGGAAGAAGTCAAACTTTCACTGTTTGCAGATGATATGGTAGGAAGTTCCTACAGCTGATAAACACATTCAGCAAAGTGGCAGGATACAAGAGTAATAACTTAAAAAAATCAGTAGCCCTACTAGATACAGATGATAAGAGGGCTGAGAAAGAAATCAGAGAAACATCACCCTTTACAATAGCCACAAACAACATAAAATATCTTGGGTTAACACTAATCAAACAAGTGAAAGACCTATATATCAAGAAATTTGAGTCTATAAAGAAAGAAATTAAAGAAGATACTAGAAAATGGAAAGATCTCCCATGCTCTTGGATAGGTAGGATCAACATAGTAAAGATCTAGCCAAAAGTACTCTACAGATTCAATGCAATCCCATCAAAATCCCAGCACAATTATTCGCAGACCTGGAAAGAACAATACTCAACTTTATATGGAGAAATTCATAAATTTACACTGAGATTTTTTTCTGTTATTAGAGGAAATGACGTACAACTCATATTCAATATGACCAATTTCAGAAGGCTTCCCATAGTGTTCAGCATTTATTTCTGAATTAGAAGTAAAATAGGTAAGAGCTCTGTTTTATTTCATACCCACATGCACTGATATAAAATAGTTTGCAGGGTGGCATTCTAACCACACTTCAGATCTGGGTGTGATACAGCTGATATTTTTACTTTTTATGCTTCTGAAAAACTAGCCTTAACAAAGAGTAAAGAAAATTATCAGGAAAACAAATTATCATCTTCATACAACTTTAGTATTGGAAACCAAAATTATAATCACAGTGATTTCCTGTTCCCTCTTTGATTGCAAGAACTTTCATAAAGATCTGTTATTTTGTAAATTAGAGTTCTTATTGCCTCTTTACATCAAATAATAGTGATATGCTGGGTAGAGTTGTCTTCCGTTTTGCCTAACTGCCTTAATCTATCTTCTAGGACCTCTAATCTCATGTACTTTACTGAAAGGGGAATTTCTAGCCCTTGTTTCTCAAACATTATAAAATGAGTTCATTTTTTATTGACAGCTTTACATACAAGCTTAGTATCCAAGGGAAACTTGCTGCAAGATTCTTCATGTTTTATATTAGATTATGCTTTTCATGTTTTATATTAGATTATGATGATGCATAAATTGATTGGAGAGTATATGACCTTTGTCTGTTCTTTAGAATTTTTATTTAAATTGAGATGATTTTTCACTAAGAAACATTGATCAAAAAAGCCATTTGTTCTTGGCTATGTCTAGGTATGGAAACTTTTAATCACTATATGCACATTCCATGTAGATTTAACTTATTTTATACTTTTTTAAATAATCAATTTTTTTCATTTATTTTACATGACTGCAGCTGCCCCTTCCCTCTTCTCCCAAACCCTCCCCTCCTGCCCATCAGACTGAATCTACCCCTCCTCCACATCTGTTCAGAAAGGGGCGGGCTCCCCACGGGTGCCAACAAAGCATGGCACATCAAGTTGGATTAGGATTAAGCACTGCTTTTTGGAATTCTTTGTTTTTGTTTGATCAATTAAGCATGTTTTGTTTCATGTAAAAAAAAACTATACAATTTATAATTGTGGCTGCAAGATGATCAAACCCTCATTCCATGATGACTTTCATTCTCCCTTTCTAGCAGCTGGAGTCTCTCTTCCCCTGTTCTCACTGTCTGAGTTCTTTCTCTCCATCTCCTGGATCCCAGGACCTTCCTCAAAGCCTTAATGCTTGTGCTCTGGGCATGTGGATGAAAACAAACTAAATTTAAAGGAGCCCTTCTCCTGTCCCCAGGGAGTGTGAGTGTGTGTGTGTGTGTGTGTGTGTGTGTGTGAGAGAGAGAGAGAGAGAGAGAGAGAGAGAGAGAGAGAGAGAGAGAGAGAGAGACTCTTATGTAACTATGGCTGGCTGTAACTCACTACGTAGCCTTACATTTTTTATATTCATAAATACATAATACTAAATTAAGTGACTTGCCATAGTGATTCAATTAGAAACTAAGAATAAGATATGTGCCCAATGTAACAATGTCTGGTCCATAAAATATATTTTTCTCCATATTCTATGACTTAAGTGTATGGGAAAATCTCAGACATTAGTGGCAATTTTTTCTCTCATATCCGCATACATCCTGAGTTCACGGGATTTTTTGCCCCATTTTTCTCTTTTACTCTCTTCTCACCTTTACCTCCACTCTGTGTATGCTTGTGTGTGTTAATTCACTCCTGTGGACAAGGGTATATTAATGTACTCCAGAAGAGAATGGGAAGGAAAATAGTGCCTTCAAAAGCTAGAATACGAGCTGGAAGGACAGTTCAACAGTTAGAGCACTAGCTGCTCTTGCAGAGGACTCAGGTTCAGTTCCTTGTACCCACATCAAAATCTCAAAACCATCAGTAACTGCAGTTCCCCAGGGGCCTCCTTGAGTATTAAACACAAACATGGTGTACATCTATTTAGGCAAATGTTCATACACAGAAAATAAAAAAGGTTTTTAAAAATAAAAATAAATTTTAATAATATACTAACATATATCTAGACTTTAAAGCTTTCAGGAATCAATGCAACGTGTGTGTGTGTGTGTGTGTGTGTGTGTGTGTGTGTGTGTGTGTGTGTGTGTGTGTAAATATATATGCCATAACCAGATAGTAATGGCGCACTCCTTTAATCCCAGCACTCAAGAGGCACAGGCAGGTGGATCTCTGTGAGTTTGAGGCCAGCCTGGTCTACAAAGCTACAAAGAGAAACCTTGTCTTGAAAAACCATGTATATATGTGCATTATACATATAATCTTTGAAATGGGTTAACAAAACATATCATGATGGTTGGAGTCAGAGTGGTAGCTCAGCAGTTAAGGGCAGGTTGCTCTTCCAGAGGACCCAAGTTCAATTCCTAATGCCCACACAGTGGCTCACAACTGTCTGCAACTCCAGGTCTAAGAAAGAATACCATCTTCTGGCATCGTCAGGCACCAGGTATGCCCTTGGTGCACAGGCAGGCAAAACACCCATATACATAAATAAAAGTAAATACATCTTTTTTAAAAAAATTTAAGTATCATCATCCACCCTCTCCATAGTCTTAAAATGGTATCAAAAGTTATAGTGCAGACATCTTTTTGATAAGCCAGCATATAAGAACTTACACAATTTTAAATATTTTTCTGAATTGACTAATAGTCTATTAATGGTATCTTGTAGAAATTGGTAATAAATTAACCAATATGTGAGGCAGGCACACAATTAATTTAGAGACAAACTGTGTCACTGTCTGAGAAGTATTAGGAATACAGAGTTTATCTTGAATTAATGCACAGCATGCAAGAAGATGATTGTAAAGCCTTCAATGTAAATAACATGATACTAACAAAAGAATGATTGAGAGCAAGCACATTAAAACCAGTATTGCCATTACTTCTTAGTACATATAACCAGTATTACAGAATGCGTGTATCCATTAATAAAGGCTGCCAAAATCTCCACTTACCTCCAATTACACTAAAAGGACAGTGGCCATGCATACATGAAAATATATAATGAATTAATATTGCCAATGAGAAAGACCTCCAAAGTTCTGATGAGTATGTGCAAATGGAAATTGCATGGCTCTGAATGGATGAGTGAAAAGAGGGAGGGAGAAGCATGCATTTCAAAGAACACACAAGAAAAACTGTTGGCATTGGCCCACTTTAAACAAAGAAGTTCTGTCTGCTGACAAAATAGAGCCAGGAAAACACTCAGAACCCAGAATGTGTAAAGGAAGCGAACTAGCACAAAACCGTCTTGCTTTCCTTAGCACTTCCTTGCATGAGCAGCCACTAGAAGTGGTAGACCATTTCTAAAGCTGAATGGGGAAGTGGACCATCTAAAGAAGTGGACGAGTCCAGGAAAGCAATGGACCTAATGGAGATGCTCTCATTCAAATGTAAAGCTCTCGTATCTTTTGGAAGGAGACAGGAATGGGCAGTTTTTAACAGGTCTCACTGCTCTTCCAGAGGTGCTCTCAAACCCGACAGTCAACAATTTATGGACACCATTCTCATGCAAGGAGGCAGCTGTTCAGATGGAGAAGAATAGACAGCCAAGATTTAAAAGCACAAAGAACAATCCAGAGGAACAAAGAAACTCATTTGTAGTGAGATAAACACCCCGCCCAAACCTATAGCGCTAACCACGCCCAAGTGGGCGTGGTCACAAGTAAGGACCACTTGATGGAAGACAGGACTAGATCTGGGGCATGGACCCTAAAGGTCTCTCTTGCTGCGGGTCAAGTCAAAGGGAACAGCCTGGGAGGATCCTTGGAGCTGGACCCTATGACAGCCATCTGCCTCTTGCGTAATTGTAATCTCTAGGAATAAACCTCATTTAACCTGTACTGAGTCTAGTGAATCTTTATTCTCACGCGATATCTGGTGTCAAAGTGGGATGGTCATGGTCAGTGCTACAGGTGTGGGTGGGGTGTGTATCTCACTACACTTACTAATGATCACAACACTGAAAAGAACCCAAAATGGAAGTATTCCTGCTTTTTCTACTTCTGTTTGAGCTGGGATTGGTACAGCATCTGCAATCCCAGCACCAGTGATAAAGAGGCTAAATTGAGGCTAGCAACTTAAAATAGTAATTTGAAAACACACACACACACACACACACACACAGAGAGAGAGAGAGAGAGAGAGAGAGAGAGAGAGAGAGAGAGAGAGAATTTATTTAATGATAAAAGTAAGAATATTCTGTCATAAAATATTCTAAACTATCTAAAGTGAGGGTCAAATATCTAACTCAAAAATTATTGAGGTACTCAAGGCATAAGAAAGACCTTATTCCGGCTGGAGAGGTGTTTAACCATGCTCAATGCCCTTCCAAAGGACTGGGGTTCAGATTTTTGTTTGTTAGTTTGTTTGCATTATTTAACTTGGAAACAATCTTATTTTATATATCAACCCCAGTTCCCTCTCCCTCCCAACCTCCCATGCCTCCCCACAACTCCCATCCCATCCCTCTTCTGCTCCGTAGACAGAGTGAGACCTTTCATGGGGGATCATCAAAGTCTGTCATATCATTTGGGGCAGGGCCTAGGCCCTCCTTCGTATGTCTAGGCTGAGAGAGTATCCTTCAATGGGGAATGGGCTCCCAAAGTCCATTCGTACTCTAGGGATAAATACTGATCCACTACTAGAGGCCCCATAGACTACCCAGGCCTCCAAACTGACACCCATGTTCAGGGGGTCTGGTCCTGTCCTATGCTGGTTTCCCAGCTATCAGTCTGGGTCCATGAGCTCCCCCTTGTTCAGATCAGCTGTTTCTGATGGGTTTTTCCCATCATGGTCTTGACCCCTTTGCTCATTACTCCTCCCTTTCTACAACTGGATTCCAGGAATTCGTCTCAGTGCTTAGCTGTGGGTGTCTGCTTCTGCTTCCATCAGCTACAGGATAAAGGCTCTAGGATGTCATATAAGGTAGTCATCAATCTCATTATAGAGGAAGGGCATTTAGGATAACCTCTTCTCTACTGCTTAGAATCTTCATTGGAGTCATCCTTGTGGATCTCTGGACATGAGACTAGCTCCAGATTTCTCTTTACAGTTTTTAACAGCTCTCACTGCTCTTCCAGAGTACTGGGGCTTGTCTTCTCACACCTGATAGAGCACTTACAACCATCTGAAACTACTTTCCACGGAAATCTGATGTCCTCTTCTGGCCTCTCCAAGCACTGCATCCACATGCTACTGATGTAGAATAATGCTCTTTCTTGTTCACTGTAAAGAGTTGTCACTCATATTGGTTTAGTAAAATGCTGTTTGGCCAGTAGCTGTGCAGGAAGTTTAGACTAGGCTACCAGACTAGAATTCTAGGACATAAAAATTTACTACATTTGTGATTTGGAAAGCTGCTCTCACTGGTAACATTTCCAAAGTGCACTGTTCACATGTGCCTTGGTATTGTAAAGCACAAGTGCTAAGCTTTCCTTCATAGCAGGGTAGCCTAAAGGACAGCTTTGACCTTAGTTATGTGGTGAGAAGATTTCTTTCATTTATTATTCAACAAATATCTGTTGTACATAATTTTGAGGAATAGGACAGGGTGAAAATAAACATCCATTTGGAGACAAGAGAATCTTTGTCCTCATGGGGACCTGGAGCCCAGCAGATAGACAGACAATAAATAGATAAAGCATAATAAAACGTGAAGTGTTGACAGGTGCAAACAGGAAAAATAAAGCAATACTAAGAGGTCAGAGGAGACTCTTCGAGTCTGGATGTGAGTTGAGGCTTCTCTGAGAACTTGAGTCTGAAAGGTCGAGATGCCTGTGGAATCTAGGGAAGGGATTCCAGGGAAGGAGAAAACCTAGCTCAGACATGGTGAAGAGTCTGTCTCTAGAGCAGGAGGGCCACTGTGCCTGCAACAGCTGAGGGAGTGGGGCAAGATAAAGGCAGACTACTTCAAGGCTCCTCCCCACTTTCTCTTCTGTCATGTTCAGTGTATTTGGAGATTTTTGATCCACTAGGGCTTGTATCTTGTGCAGGGTGATAGGAAGGGATCTATTTGGATTCTTTTACATGCTGCCAGCCAGCTTGGCCAGCACCACTTGTTTTCTTTTTCCAGTGTGTATTTCTGTCTTCTTTATCAAAAACAGGTATCCATAGGTGTATAGATTTATGTCTGCATCTTCAATTCAATTCATTGATCAGTGTGTCGTTTTTATGCCAGTACCATGTGGTTACTATTACTATATCTCTGTAGCACAACTTGAAATTGAAAATGGTGACCTCCAGCAGGTCTTTTATTGTTCAGGGTTGTCTTGGCTATCCTGTTTCTTTTGAGAAGGTATTTGTTTGTCTTATTTTTGTTTTCATTTTTCCATATGAAGTTGAGAATTGTCCTCTCAAGGTCTGTAAAGAAGTGTGTTGGAATTTTGATGGGGATTATATTGCTTTTGGTAGGATGGCAATTTTGACTATGTTGGTTCTACTGATCCATGAGCATTGGAGAGCTTTACATTTTCTGATACCTCTTCAATTTCTTTCTTCACAGACTGGAAGTTTTCATCATGCAAGTCTTTCACTTGCTTTATTAGAGTTACCCCAAGATATTTTATATTATTTGATTTTCCTTAAAAAAACAAAACACTCTCCCCATGATACTTTGTGTTATCCTCTTTGTATCTATTTTATTTATTTCATGCCCTCATTTGATTATTTCTTGCCATCTATTCCCATTGGATGTGCACACTTGTTTTTTTTTCTAAGGGGTTCAGTTGTGCTATTAAGTTGCCAATATGATATGGCTCCAATTTTTTTTATGTAGGCACTTAGCACCATGAACTTTCCTTAGCACCACTTTCATTGTGTCCCATAAGTTTGCATATGTTGTATGTTCATTTTCACTGACTTTTAGAAGGTATTTAATTTCAAGGGACACCTGACGTTTGTAAAAGAAACATTACTAAAACTCAAATCACACATAAAACCACACACACTTAGAGTGTGAGACTTCAACACCCCACTCTTACCACTAGACAGGAACACCAGAAAGAAACTTAACAAAGAAACAAATGAACTAATAGAGGTTATGGCCCAATTGGACTTAACAGATATCTATAGAACATTCCATCCAAATATAAAACAATATACCTTCTTCTCAGTGCCACATGGAACCTTCTCTAAAATCAACCACATACTTGGCAACATAGCAAACCTCAACAGGTACAAAAAAATTGAAATAACCCCCTGTATCTTATCAGACCATTATGCTTTAAAGTTAGAATTCCACAACAACACGAATAGCAGAAAACCTACAAACTCATGGAAATTAAGTAACACCCAATTGCACAATTCCTGGGTTGAGGAAGAAACAAAAAAATGAGATTAAAGATTTCCTAGAATTCAATGAGAATGTGGACACAACATACCCAAACCTATGGGACACTTTGAAAGCAGTGCTAAAAGGAAAGTTCATAGTGCTAAATGCCCACATGAAGAAACAGGAGAAAAAGCACACTAGAGAATTAACAGCACAACTGAAAGCTTTAGAACACAAAGAAGCCAATAAACCCCAGAGGAGCAGATGCCAGGAAATAATCAAATTGAGGGCTGAAATCAATAAAATGGAAACTAGGAGAATAACACGAAGAATCAATGAAACAAAGAGTTGGTTCTTTGAGAAGATCAACAAGATCTTTATCCAAACTTACCAAACAACAAAGAGTGAGCATGCAAATTAATAAAATCAGGAATGAAAAGGGGTTCATAAAAACAGACACAGAGGAAATCCAGAGAATCATCGGGTCATATTTTGAAAAACTGTATTCCTCCAAATTCAAAAACATAAAGGAAATGAGCAATTTTCTGGACAGATTTCACTTACCAAAATTAAATCAAGAACAGATAAGCAACTTAAATAGGCCTATAACCCCTAATGAAATAGAAGCAGTCAACCAAAAAAAGCCCAGGGCCAAATGGCTTCAGTACAGAATTCTACCAGAAATTCAAGGAGCAGCTAACACCAATTCTCCTCAAAATATTCCACACAATAGAAGCAGAAGGATCATTGCCAACTCTTTTTACAAGGCTACAATAACCTTGATACCCAAGCAACACAAAGACACAACTAAAAAAGAAAACAACAGACCAATATCCCTCATAAACATTGATGAAAATACTCAATAAAATACTGGCAAATCAAATCCAAGAACACATCAAAGAACTTTCCACCCATGATCAAATAGGCTTCATCCCAGGGATGCAAGGATGGTTCAACATATGAAAATCCACCAATGAAATTCACCATATAAACAGACTGAGTTAAAAAAAATGATCATCTCACTAGGTGCCGAAAAATCCTTTAACAAAATACAACACCCCTTCATGATAAATGTCTTGGAGAAATCAGGGATAACAGGAACATACCTTAACATAATAAAAGCAATATACAGCAAGCCGACAACCAACATCAAAACTCAATCCAATTCCTCTAAAAACAGGGACAAGACAAGACTGTCCACTCTCCCCATCCCTCTTCAATATTGTCCTTGAAGTTCTAGCTAGAGCAAGAAGACAACAAAAGGAGATCAAGGAAATACAAACTACAAAGGAAGAAATCAAACTTTGACTATTTGCAGATGATATGATAGTCTACATGAGTGACCAGAAAAACTCTACCAGGGAACTCCTAGAGCTGAAAAACACCTTCAGCAAAGTGGCAGGAGACAAGATTAACTCAAAAAAAAAAATCTGTAGCCCTACTATGTAGCGATGACACATTGGTGGAGAAAGAAATCAGAGAAATATCACCCTTTATAATTGCCACAAACAACATAATATACCTTGGGGTAAAACTAAGCAAAAAAGTGAAAGACCTGTACCATAAGAATTTTGAGTCTCTAAAGAAAGAAATTAAAGAAGATGCCAGAAAATGGAAAGATCCCCATGCCCTTGGATAGGTAGGATCAACATAGTAAAAATGGCAATCTTGCCAAAAGCAATCTACAGATTCAATGCAATCCCCATCAAAATCCCAACACAATTCTTCACAGACCTTGAAAGAACAATTCTCAACTTTATATGGAGAAACAAAAGACCCAGGATAGCCAAAACAACCCTGTACAATAAAGGAACTTCTGGAGGCATCACCATCCCTGACTTCAAGCTCTATTACAGAGCTATAGTCCTGAAAACAGCTTGGTATTGGCACAAAAATAGACAAGTAGACCAATGGAATAGAGTTGAAAACTCTGATATTAACCCACACACGTATTAACACCTGATTTTTGACAAACAATTTAAATTTATACGATGGAATAAAGAGAACATCTTTAACAAATGGTGCTGGCATAACTGGATGCAGGTATGTAAAAGACTACAGATGGATCCAAGTCTATTGCCATGCACAAAACTTAAGTCAAAATGGATCAAAGACCTCAACATAAATCCAGCCACACTGAACATATTAGAAGAGAAAGCGGGAACTACCCTTGAATTAATTGAACAGGAGACTGCTTCCTGAACATTATACCAGTAGCACAGACACTGAGATCAACAATTGATAAATGGGACCTCCTGAAACTGAGAAGCTTCTGTAAGGCAAAGGAAACAGTCAGCAAGACAAAACAGTAGCCCACAAACTGGGAAAAGATATTTACCAACCCCACATCTGACAGAGGACTGATCTCCAAAATTTACAAAGAGCTCAAGAAGCTAGTCTCCCAAACACCAAACAATCCAATTAAAAGTAGGGTACAGAACTAAATAGACAATTCTCAATAGAGGAATCTAAAATGACTGAAAGACACATAAAATGTTCAACCTCCTTAGCCATCAGGGAAATGCAAATCAAAACAACTCTGAGATACCATCTTACTCCTGTCAGAATGGCTAAAATCAGGAACACCAATGACAGTTTATGCTGGAGAGGATGTGGAGAAAGGGGAACACTCCTCCACTGCTGGTGGGACTGTCAACTTGTTCAGCCACTTTGGAAATCATTATGGCAACTACTCAAGAAAATGGGGATCAGTCTACCACAACATCCAACAATACCACTCTTAGGCATATACCCAAAAGAAGCACATTCATACAACAAGGACATCTGTTCAACGATGTTCATAGTAACACTATTTGTAATAGCCAGAAACTGGAAGCTACCTAGATGCCCCTCAACTGAAGAATGGATAAAGAAAATGTGGTACATTTATACAATGGAGTACTACTCAGCAGAGAAAACATTGGAACCTTTAAATTTGCAGTAAAATGGATGGAAGAAACCATTCTGAGCAAGGTAATCCAATCACAAAAAGACAAACATGATATGTACTCATTCATATGTGGATTTTAGACATAAAGGATTACTAGTCTACAATCCACACTGCCAGAGAAGCTAGTAAACAAGGAGGACCCTAAGAGAGACATACATAATCCCCTGGAGAAGGGGAAAGGGACAAGACCTCCTGAGGGAATTGGGAGCACGGGAAGAGTGTGGAGGGAGCTAGGATAATGAGAAGGGGAGAAGAGAAGGGGTGTGGGAGTACATGAGGGAGCAGAAAGTTTGAATCAGGGGAAGAATAGAAGAAAACAAGAATGGAGATACCATAATAGAGGGAGACATCTCAAGTTTACAGAGAAATCAGGCACTAGGGAAATGTCTGCAGAGCTACAAAGATGACACCAGCTAACAATCTAAGCAACAAAGGAGAGGCTACCTTAAATGCCCTCCCCTGATAATGAGATTGATGACTGACTTATATGCCACCCAATAGCCCTCATGCAGCAGCTGGTGGAAGTAGAAACAGACACCCACAACTAATCACTGAACTGAACTGGAATCCAGTTTCAGAGAAGGAAGAATGAAGAGCAAAGGGGTCCAGACCAGGCTGGTGAAACCCACAGAAACAGCTGACCTGAACAATGGGGAGCCCTTGTTCCCCAGACTGATAGCTGGGATATCAGCATGGGACTGATCCAGACCCCAGGAACATGGGTTTCAATGAGGAAACCTCGGAAATCTACGGGACCTCCTGTAGTAGTTCAGTACTTATCCCTAGCATAGGTGTGAACTTTGGGAGCCCATTCCACATAGAGGAATACTCCCTGAGCCAAGACACACAGGAGTGGGCCTAGGCCCTATCCCAAAGGATACGATAGACTCCGATGACACCCTATGGAAGGCCTCACAATCCAGGGGGAGCAGAAAGAATATGTGATAGTTAGGGTTCTAGCTGGGAAGGGTGGTAGGGGAGGAGGGGAGGGAGAGGGAGCTGGGATTGTCATGTAAAACAATATTGTTTCTAATTCAAATTAAAAAATATCTGCAGAGAAAAGAAAGTATTTCATTTGTTTATTGTTTTCTTGACCTATGTTTTATTCAGTAGATGGTTGTACATTTTCCCTAAGTTTGTATAATTTCTGTTATTTCTGTTGTAGTTGATATCCAACTTTAATCTGTGGTTGTCTGATAGGATACAGAGATTGAATTTTCTTGTATCTGTTGAGACTTGTCCAAATATGTGATCAGTGTTAGAGAAAGTTCCATAAGGTGAAGAAAAGAAGGTATATTCTTTTATGTTTGTGTGAAATGTTCTGCAGATATCTGTTAGGTTCATTTAACCTATAGCCTGTTAGCTCCTATATTCTCCATTTAGTTTTTGTCTGGATAATTTTTCTATTGGTAAGAGTGTCTATATTGAAGTCTCCACTACCAGTGTGTGAGTGTCAATGTGTGATTTAAGCCATAGTAGTGTTTCTAGTTTTGTTTTATTTTGTTGTTGTTTTGATTGTTTTCAAACTTGGGTACACTTGCATCTGGACAGAGATATTAAGAATTGAAATGTCATCTTGGGGGATTTTTTTTAATGAATGAATATGTAGTATCCTTCTCAATCTCTTTTGGTTAGCTTTGGTTTGAAATCTGTTTTGTTACATATTAAAAGTCAACACACCAGTATCTCAGAATATCATGTTCCAATCTCTACCCTGAGATAATGTTTATCCTTAATGTGAGGTGTGCTTCTTGGATGCAGCAGAAGTATGCATCCTGTTTTTGCATGCATTGTATTATTTCATGTCTTTTTATTGGGAAATTGAGAACATTGATATTGAGAGATATCAAAGACCAATAATTGTTAATTCTTTTTATTTTCTTATTGGGTCATTCCTTATGTGAGATTCCCTTCATCTGATATTGCTGGTATGAAATTGTTTTCTTTATTTTCATGGGTGTAGTTATTAGGATGGAGATTTCCTTCTAGCACAGTCTGTACAGTTGGATTTATAGATAGATATTGATTAAATTTGACTTTATCATGGAATATCTTGTTTTCATCATCCATGGTGATTGAAAGTTTATCTGGGTATAGTAGTCTGGCCTGGGATTCAGTGTTTTAGAGTCTGCAGCACATCTGTCCAGGCCCATCTGACTTTTAGTGTTTCATTGAGAAGTCCAGTGTATTTCTAATAGTTCTGCCTTTATGTTTTACCTGGCCTTTTCTCCTGGAGTTTTTAATATTCTTTTTTGTTCTGTATGTATAGTGGTTTAATTAGGTGTCTAGGGGATTTTCTTTTTCTGGTCTAGTCTATTCAGTGTTCTGTGTGATTCTTGTAGCTTGAGAGGTATATCGTTCTTGTTTTTCTTTTTTTCTTTATTTAAATTAGGAACAAACCTGCTTAACATATCAATCCCAGATCCCTCTCCCTCCACTCCTCCCCTGTCCCCCACCAACACCCTTAACCCCATTCCCTGCTCCTCTCCCCAAAGAGGGTGAGTCCTTCCAAAGAGGGGGAATCTCCAAAGTGTGTCATATCATCCCAGGCAGGGCCTAGGCCCTCCCTTATGTGTCCAGGCTGAGAGAGCATCCCTCTATGTGGAATGGGCTCCCAAAGTCCATTTGAATGCCAGGGATAAATATTGCTCTACTGTCCAAGGCCCCATAGATTGCTAAGGCATCCTCACTGACACCCACATTCAGGGGGTCTGGATCAGTCCCATGCTGGCCTCTCATCCATCAGTCTGGGGTCCATGAGCTCCCAAGGTCATGTTTCTGTGGGTTTCAACAGCCTGGTCTTGATCCCTTTGCTCATCACTCCTCCCTCTCTGCAGCTGGGTTCCAGGAGTTCAATTCAGTATTTAGCTGTGGGTGTCAGCTTCCATCAGCCACTGGATGAAGGGAAGGCTGTAGGATGGCATATAAGGTAGTCATCAATCTCATTATCAGGGAAGGGCATTTGAGGTAGCCTCTCCACTATTGCTTAGATTGCCACTTGATGTCATCCTTGTAGATCTCTGGAAATCTCACTAGTGCCAGGTCTCTCCTCAAACCTGTAAGGCCTCCATCTATTATGGTATCTCTCATCCTGCTCTCCTCTATTCTTCCTCTGACTCAACTTTCCTGATCCCCCATGTCCTCCTCTTCTACCCCTCTATTTCTACCAGCTCCCTCTCCCCTCCCCCATGTTTCCAATTCCCTCAGGAGATCATGTCCCATTCTCCTTTTCCTGTATACCATGCATGTCTCTCTTATGGTCCTCCCTGTTTCCCAGACTCTCTGGCATAGGTTTGTAGGATGACAATCCCCTGATCCTTGCCTAAAATCCATATAAAAGTGAGTACATACCATATTTGTCTTTTTGTGACTGGGTTACCTCACTCAGGATGATTTCTTCTAGTGCCATCCATTTGCCTTTGAATTTTAAGATTCCATTGTTTTTTTTTCCTGCTGAGTAGTAGTACTCCATTGTGTAAATGTACCACATTTTCTCTATCCACTCTTCAGTTGAGGGGCATCTAGGCTAATTGTCTAAAATCAGGAGTAAGACAAGGTTGTCCACTCTCCATATGTCTTCAATATTGTACTTGAAGTTCTAGCTAGAGCAATAAGACAAAAAAGGAGATCAAGGGGATACTAAATGGGAAAGTAAGAAGTCAAACTTTCATTAATTGCAGATGATAAAGTAGTTTACATAAGGGACCCAAACAATTCTTCCAGGGAACTCCTACAGTGATAAACACCTTCAGCAAAGTGGCAGGATACAAGATTAACTCAAAAAATCAGTAGCCTTACTATATATAGACAATAAATGTGCTAAGAAAGAAATCAGAGAAACATCACACTTTACAATAGTCACAAACAACATAAAATATCTTGGGGTAACTCTAACCAAACAGGTGAAAGACCTGTATGACAAAAACTTTGAGTCATTAAAAAAGAAATTAAAGAAGATACCAGAAAATGGGAAGATCGACGTAGTAAAAATAGCAATCTTACCAAAAGCAATCTACATATTGAACGAAATCCCTGTCAAAATCCCAGCACAATTCTTCACAGACCTTGAAAGAACAATTCTCAACTTTATACAGGAAAACAAAAGACCCAGGATAGCCAAAACAACCCTGTACAATAAAGGAGCTTCAGGAGGCATCACCATCCCTGACTTCAAGCTCTACTATAGAGCTATAATAATGAAAACAGCTTGATTTTGGCACAAAAACAGTGGAATAGAATTGAAGACCCTGATATCAACCCACACACCTATGAACATCTGATCTTTGACAAAGAAGCAAAAGCTATACAATGGAATAAAGAAAGCATCTTCAACAAATGGTGCTGGCAAAACTGAATGCTGGCATGTGGAAGACCGCAAATAGATCCATGCACAAAACTTAAGTCCAAATTGATCAAAGACCTCAACATAAATCCAGCCACACTGAATGTAGTTGTCCCAACCCACAGGACAGCAACCTAGAGCAAGAAGTCCAGGGAGGGGAATGGAGACCAGAGATTCGAGAGAATGACCACAAGACAGGATTCATATCAAGTGGCAAATTTTATTTTTTCCAGTAGTATAGTCAGTAGTATGGGGGTAAAGGAGAGGGGGAGAAAAGGCCAAGAGACAGTTGTTAGTTTAAGCAGGATGTCAGAAAATTATAGGAGGAAGATATTGGCAGGGTAAAATGTTCATGGGTGATGAACTTACCTAGGTGAGTGGTGGGACTCGGGAGGGTTGCTTAGGTAAGTGGGCCTGTGGCTGGAACAAAGGATTAATGTCTGGGTCATGTTGTTCCTTCTGGGTGCTCATGCCTCTAGAAGGCATTTATAATCAAAAGACAGTTCTATAACTATGTGGCTTGCCAAGTTTGGCCTAAAGGTTCATGCCAAGCTGTATGGCTCCCAACACTGAATCTCTTAGAAGAGAAAGTGGGAACTACCCTTGAGTGAATTGGTACAGGAGACTGCTTCCTGAACAAAATACCAGTAGCACAGAAACTGATATCAACAATTGATAAATGGGACCTCCTGAAGCTGATAAGCTTCTGTAAGGCAAAGGACACAGTCAAAAAAACAAAATGGCAGCCCACAGAATGGGAAAATATCTTCACCAACCCTACATCTGACAGAGGGCTGATCTCCAAAATTTACAAAGAGCTCAAGAAGCTAGTCTCCAAAACACCAAATAATCCAATTAAAAAGTAGGGTACAGAACTAAATAGAGAATTCTCAATAGAGGAATCTAAAATGGCTGATAGCCACTTAAGAAAGTGCTCAACCTCCTTAGCTGTCAGGGAAATGCAAATCAAAACAACTCTTGAGATATTATCTTACTCCTGACAGAATGGCTAAAATTAACAACACCAATGACAGTTTATGCTGGAGAGGATGAGGAGAAAGGGGAAAACTCCTCCACTGCTAGTGGGAGTGCCAACTTGTACAGCCACTTTGACATCAGTATGGTGGTTCCTCAGGAACATGAGAATCAGTCTACCACAAGATCCAGCAATTCCACTCTTAGGCATATACCCGAAAGATGAATATTCATATAATAAAGACATCTGTTAAACGATGTTCATAGCAGCATTATTTGTATAGCCAGAACCTGGAAGGCATATCCTTCTTAAGGTTAAGAAATTTTTCTTCTATGATTTTGTGAAAATATTTTCTGGGCCTTTAGGCTGGAATTCTTTTCCTTCCTCTATTCCTGTTATTCTTGTTTCATTCTTTCATAATCAGGCAGATTTCTTGGATTTTTTATGTCAAGAGTTTTTAGATTTAACATTTTCCTTGACAGATGTCTCCTTTAATCTATTGTATCATTGCCTGAGATTCTCTCTCCCATCTCTTATCTTCGGTTGGTGATGTTTCCTCTGTAGTTTCTGCTCAAAAAATCTAAAATTTTCAGAATTCCTTTGTAGTTTCTTCTGCAGTTTTAGTTCACATTCCTAAATTTTCCAGAATTCCTTCTGCTTGTATTTTCTTTATTGATTCTCTTTCCATTTTTAGACCTTGAGCAGTTTTATCCATTCTCTTCACCTGTTTGTTTATGATTTCTTTGATATCCTTAGGGGATTCATTGGTTGCCTCCCATTCTTTTGTTTGATTTTTCCTGAATTTGTTAAGGGATTTATTCATTTCCTCTTTAGGGACCTGATTATCTTCCTATAGTTGGTTTTAAGGTCTTATTCTTATGCTTCGGCTATGTTGCTGTATTCAGGGCCTGCTATGGTAGGATAGCTGAGTTCTAATGGAGACATATCAGCCTGACTGTTATGGAAAATGTTTTATGCTAGCCTCTAGGCATCTGGGTTGGGGATGGTTATGTCTAGAAGCTGATTTCTGGGTTAGTCTTTGTTGGGTGGGTATTCTCTTCCTTGGTTTCTGTTTCCTCTCTGAATTTTTCAGAGAGTATGATAGCTGTGTGTTGCCTGTTTTCTTGACCTTCTCCACTGGTGTGTTCTCAGGGGATGCCTCCTGGTGTTGGAGGCTGGGTTGCTGGGATGAATTGGGGGAGGAGAGTTTGGAGAAGATTCTTGTGAACTCTTGGGGATGGGATCAGAGGGGAAGTGAGACCACAGCACATTTCCTGCTACAGAGCTGAGGGTGAGACTGAAAGAGAGATTGGATCTCTGGAGCAGTAGGAGAGGAGTGGGTCTTCCTACTTGTTGACCTGGGAAATGCAGCCCTTGGATTAGCAGGGAGCTCCTGCTGGGTTCAACTCTGGGTAAAGCAACCAACCAAGGGAAAGCTAGAAGGGGAAGATCTATGCCATCCACAGGAAATGGGAGCAGTGTGGCAAAGGAAGCTGCCATGGGTGTTCTTCTGCAGAGTTGGGGATGAGACTGGGGTATTTGAATTGGAGGAACAAAGAGAGCTCAAGTTTATATGTCTAAGCCATCGGTTTAACTGTACTGATGGGAAACTGTATGGGTCTAAGAGCAGAAGAAAAATTTATGTGAAACTCTCAGAAAATGTGTGTATTAGGAAGTTCTTAGTTTAAATATGAATCAAATAAAATTATCTAATATATAATTATAATCATATAAATAATTATGAGTATTCATTTAACATTGCGATCATAAACATTCTCTGTCACTGACAGGTTTAGAGACAAATTATGCTTCTGTTTCTAAAAGTTAATCTCAGCAATGGGTTCATAAAGAATAGTATTTATATAATCAAGTGAATATAGATTCTAGTCATCATTAGTATAAAATGCTTAGAATGCATCTAAAAGCAAAAAATGCAACAAATTCATGAGTAATTATAGATACGAGATTTTACACATATGAAAGTGATTTTTACATAATTTCTGATCATTAGAAGTCAGAAGGTGAAGGCTAATAGAAGAGCTTGAAATGTTTCCATCCTTAGTAAGAGATATCAATGACTAGAACAATTCAATAGAAGCTCAAATGGTGTTCAAAAGCACTAAATAATATTTAGGAAACTAAAGATAATCAAAAGCAATAAAACTAAGGGAAAAGCTCATGAATTTAGTAGGAAGTGAACTGATTATTTATAAGTCACCTAAGTCAATAACTACCACAGGAGTAAACTAGAGCAATTCATCATGATAGAAATTGCCACCCAACTTTTCTCTTTCTTTCTTTTGTTTTGTTTAGCTAAATGGCAAATAACTAATTTAAATGGGACCATAAGAAGGAAAACTACAATAGTAACATTTTTTGGATGGAATCATTAAAAGTTCAGATTTTTGAGGCTAAAGCTAAATGGGAAAAAGTTGTCAGCAGCCATCATACTTTTTAAGACCAATACTGCATACATAATCAAAGGTCATAATGGTACAAAATCTGAGACATGTTCCAAGTAAATGTCTGGCATATATAGTACCTTAGAGGCAGGAAAAATGGGAAACATTAGCATTCCTAATGTCACAAAAATGAGTATTAATGAAGGATAGAGGTGACTCTTGGCAACATAAAGATGGTGTGCATTTCCAACCCATACACCAAGGGAAAAATGTTGACAAAGAAGCAGTAAGGACCTGAGGTGACCCTAAGGAATCTCTTGCCAACACTTGCTGAAAATGAGACAACTTAGTTCCACATGCACATGAACAAGTGAATACAAATCAAAAGAAAAAGAGGAATTGGAAGGGAGAAAACAATGCAATTATATTACCATAAAAATAAAATAAATTTAAAAACATCATAATGCTAACCGCAGAATTCCTTTAACAAGCAAGTTATACTATATAACAAAAACTACTTAAATATTTCATATCTGAAATGAAGAGTTTGACTCTTCTAAAAATTCAGTTCAGCAAGAGAATCTTAATACTAAACCTATTTGTCCAAACTCTTTTAAGTTGCCTGGGAAACATTAGACTCCAAAGAATGATTCTAACAAACATCAGAGAATTATTTCTAAAGCTAAGATTATATGAATAGCATTGATTTAAAATATGACCTTGTTCAATGGGGACTGCTGCCAATAGTACATTGGCAATCCAGGTCTGTTTATAAAATGTTATTTATTGAGGTTCTTAGTTATGTATGACAGAAATTCAAATTATATTGTATTCATCCAAAGAGAATTTGTACCTATTTTAATTAACAGTTCTGGGACATTTAACTATTGATATGGAGGGCTAAATCTATAAAATTCCTTAAAAATAGTCAGTTTCTTTCAGTTTTTCCCTCTGCCATGTGCTTTTTTTCCCTAGAATGGCTACTTTCAGGTAAATTATTGCTTTAAAGCAATAGCCTCCATCTTGCATTGATCATCTACAATTCAGATGAATGGTTCATTCTCTTAAAACTGTAACAGAACATCAGATTTGAAACTCAGTAACTTAACAATATCTATTTTAGAATTTCAACAGAGATAGCTAGATTTCAACTCTACCATAGAACTTGAATCAACCAAGACAAAGGAAAATCAATGTGGTTTTCAAGACCAAAGAAAAATGGGTTACAGACAAGCAAAATCAGATATCTACTATGTTCAGTTTGGTTTAGTTTTTTTAATTCTACAGAAGATTGCATATCTAGCCCCCTTATTATTGCAGTGCTGTATAAGTAGCCATAGGAACAGAAGCAAGAAAATCTAATTTTCTGACCTTCAGTAATTGCCAAGACTTCCCAAGTCTTTTCCACATGTTTTAAAAATACATTCATCATTGCAATTCAATAAATGACCTGATGAAAGAAAAAAGAGCTTGGCAAACACAGGATCATGTCCAAAAATAAATCCAGACCTGACTTTTACAAAGTTTTGGAGGTCATCCTTCACACAGAGTACAATAAAAAAAATTAATCAATACTGTCTTCAAAATGAGCCCAATCATAGCTTTTCATGAATTATGAAGAGCTAACATAACACTTTGGAAAGCATATGGCACAGTGTTGGCCACGATTGTAAACTGAGTTGAATATGAAAGGGGGGTATTTTAATGTGTTCCTCCCAGCGCAGATTCAGTTGCCTAAGATTAAGTCATTCTGGATTAGTGTGGATCCTTAGAAGGGAGAGGCACACAGGGAGAACACTAGGAGACACAGTGAGCAAAGTGGCCATATCAGCACAGGAGAGATTGCCATGGGGCCCCTACAAGCCTAGGTATTATCTGCTAGAACATTCAAGAGGATTACACTCTGCTAATACAGCCACCACACCTATGACAGAATATATTTGTGTCATTTTGAGATATTCAGTTGAGCATATTTTGTTACACCAGGTTAAAATTTTCAAATAAATACAAATACACAAATAAAAATTTTAAAATCCCAACTGGAATTAATCATAGCTAAACTAAAAATATTCAATATTGATTTTTCCCAAAATGCAGTTGCAAATGCATATATATATGTCAGTAGACATTTCAAAAATAGGAACAGTCAATTGATCATCTCACTGTGATTCTTTGTGACACTGACCCCTTTTGTCTGTTCCCTTTAGGAAGCCTGTCTTGCCTTGCTAGATTCTTTGCTCGTCCAGCTCTCCTCATTTTGTCTGACTATTTCCTTTTGTTTCATGTTCTCTTCCTCTGATCTTGCATATTGCTAGACTCAATCAAGTGTTCAGCCCTGAGCCCTCTTTTCTTTTCTCCCTGGATACCAAGCAGCATCCAGGACCACCACCATCAATACTTACTGTGTTCCAGAAACATAAGGGATATTCACACATTTCCATGCAGACATTACATGTACAAATTAAGCCGGGCATAGGTGGCACATGCCTTTAATCGCAGCACTTGGGAGGCAGAGGCAGGCAGATCTCTGTGAGTTCGATGCCAGCCTAGAGCGAGTTCTAGGACAACCTCCGAAGCCACAGAGAAACCCTGTCTCCAAAAAACTTAAGCTATTCTGGAATTCAAATTCTCCATCTCCCAAGATGACTGTCAGGAGTTATAATAAATTGTCCTTGTCCCTCACTGTTCACATCAAACCCAGAACAAGGCTTCCTTTCTTCTCTCTTCTTCACTCTGATACCTCTCTCCTTTTTCACCTCCATGATGAACTCATTTATATTCTCTGATAAGATAACCTGTCAAGTTAAGTCAAGAAAAGAGACATGGGGAAATCTCTGGATGATAAAGCAGATTATATCTGCAAGTCCTAAAACCGATGTCAAAGCACACCACAGTAGGACAGTTGGAAAAGGAATCCTAGGAGGTCAACACAAAGAGAATGGTTTGGCAATGATCTTGATGTAGGTTCAACAATAAAGTAAAACAATGTAAGTGGACATAGTGCATGAGATTTGAGCATTAGTAATGATCTTTGGCTGTCATGCTCCCAGACTAGGAATGGCAAGGAAAAAATATACTGTCTTCTGAGGAGTTTGCTTTTGGCTCTTTGCTATAGAGACAAGAGTTATCTCTCCATAGGGAGTAAAGAGGAAGTCTCCTGGAATTTATAAGCTAGTGACATATCTTTTAAGACAAAGAGAATGATTTTATTAATGTTCTACAGAGTACTGAAATGAACCAAAGGAAGATGGACAAAGATGATAGGAAACATAACTACTCAAATTATGGGATAGGCAATGCAATCATTCAGTTGCCTAGGAGGTATACAGAAGGTGTGTAGGGCACTCAGTCTTCAGCACACAATGTGCTCAAAGGAGGACCTGTCTCAGTAATATTACCTCAGTCTCTAATTCCTGCAATAAGTCTCATATAAGGTCACTAAACTAACCAACTGAGTGGTAACCTCTCTTTTAGGACAACATTTCCTACTGCAATGTTTTTCTTTGTCTGCAGTTCTTATTCTTCTTGGTCATGAAATAATGAGCACCAAAGACACTCTGCTTAGCTTTGGTGACTGATTGTCTGGAACCCTCCACCCAAGATTAAGCTCACCAGAGCCAAGAAAGGTGCTGTCACTCTCAATAGGAAAACATATATCACCATCCTCAAGGACTTACTGGATACTGGCAGGGCAAGTCTTTCAACAACCAGAAACATATTTTTAAGACATCCAAACAGTGTAAGGTTTTAGAATAATTTAAAACATTTTTGCATTTCTATCTCCATTTTCATTATCTGCCTACCCACCCTTTGAACTACTGGAGGAATGAATTTCGAAAAATGCACAGCAGATAGCATCACTCCCATATATTATAAATCTCCAAGCCCCCCCCACACACACACAGTCTGATGGGGCACAGCCAAGTTCTTTGGCAAAGCACTCAAAGCCCAGGTTGATCTGGCACTCGATTCCTTAGTTGGATGGCATTTGTTAATCACTCATAGAGCCCATACTCCAGCTCTATTCAACTGCTCAAGACTCTTAGCCTGAACCAGGCTCTGCAGAGGAGTTCATTCTGCCAGGAATGCCCTCCTTCCAAGTGGTAAACCCCTGACCTTCTTAGGTTCATCTCAGGAACTTCCTCTATAGCCTCCTTTTGCCTCCACTGTATTATTGTTAAACAGACATCTGTTGTTAAAGAAAAATCTACTAGAAAGGCAGCTTTTCTTCAAGGAAGACCATGGTGCTTGGTGTAAGAACCACAAGCAAGGTACGCAATAAGAGGTGAGGACTTGATGCAACTCTTGTGTGGACAGGTAATAATAGATTGATAACTGAGGAGCAAGATGTAAATAGAAAGCGCCGAGAAGAAGCATCAAAGCAGAATCAAATTGTTAATGAAGGCAGGCCTGGCTGACACTACTGAATGTGAGCAGATTGAAAAGAAGTCCCAAGCAGAATCTGTTGGCCCTGTTTCCAGATTGCACCAGTAATTTTATTTTTAATTGTATTTCCCAGCCAATATTTTTATTTTTACCCCACCTGGACATCATCAAAGATGGTATAATTTGACTAAAGAAATTGGTGCTAGGTAGAATGAAGTGTTCATGACATGAAGGAAAACATGAAAGATTAAAGAGTTGAGTAGCTAGGAAAATTATGAAAGAACAAGAGGCATGAATGTAGAATGAGAAAAGGCCAGGGATTTGACGATGATAGGAGAAAGCAGAGAAGAGACTGATAGCAAAAAATAAATAAATAAATAAAAACATATGTGAAGATAGGTCCATAGGTCCATATGCCCAAGGGCATTCCTGAATCTTGGAGACAGAACACTTAAATCTGCCTTAAGTATGAGGCTTAGATGGGGAAGATTCAGAATTTAAATTTCAAAAATCATTTAGAATGTGTTCTGGAAAAATTTAAATTCTAGACTGTGATATTTTATCTCCAAAGGCAATAGAAAGTTTTTTAAAATTTTTAAGATAACAATTCCACTAAAAATTTAATTTGAAGTTTGAAATGAGTTAGAAGTTAGAAGTCAACACATGCACACACATATAAACATTACTGATAAATGATGTGTGCATATGTGTGTGCATATATCATACATGTCACTGAGGGGAGGCCACATTGAGGGAAGCAATCTGACTTACAGCAAAATATTACTGCAGGGTTATTACAGCCCTACAAACTCAATTAACCCTAATCGAGAAGGAATGAAGCAAAGGGACCAATTAGCAGAAGCTTGAATAGTCAAAATTAAGAATAAGTAAGGGCTAGAGGTGGAATGGTGGAAATTAGATTTTGTACATGTGGTTTTTCCAAAATTTAGTGATAATTAATAGATTCTGAAGCTGAGGTGTGAGCTAAATTCTGGTACTTCTTGAAAGTTATCCTCTTTGTGAACTGGACGATACTTTATTTTCTCAGATGCCTTTTATTCTCTTATTACATTCATTGCACTGCAACCTCCAGAAGAAAAATGAACTACACAAACGTCTTAAATCTTATTTCCCAAAGATCCAAGGAGGATCTGCCTTGAAATGGCTAATGAAACCCCTCTGCCTCATGCCACAGGAAAGTGCATATTATACCCAGTTCTTCCTCACCCTGGATTCACCAGGAACTTACTGCTCAATAGCTTTTAATTGGAATTGAATATTGGAGACCTACAAAGATGTGAATTTTCTGCTCACAAAAGACCAATTGTTAGCGCTACAAAATTTATAAACATCAAGGTCAATGTGAAATATAGGTTAATGACGCTTGCAAAGGGGTTCTGGACACAGAACCACCATAACAGTGCACAGGGCACCAACAGCTTTTCAACACTTTTCTGCCATTTCATGCTTGTGAAACTATATGGTTATTATGCTCCAGTTAGATGTTATTGTCCCTCCATTTGTGTTTTATGTATAGATGCTAGCTGGCTTTTTTGTTGACAATTTATCTTAAGAATAGATTTTCATGCACAAAGTATCTCTATAGTTCTGATTAATGCCCACATCATCTGAAGCACTTGTCTCAAAATTGCTTCTTTTCCTGCTTGGTGATGGTAAATTGACAAACTTAATGGATTGTGTAGCACTATTGGTTACATATTTTAGCCAGGTAGTAGAGTGTGAAAATGGTAAGTGCCACTCCACATGGCCCTCATGGCCACAAAATAGTGTTTAAGGTGGCATACTTTCATTTCAGTGTTCTCCCTCCATTGCTGTTTCTGGTTCAGGACTGACTAATTTCCATGTGATTTTCTTCTTGCTTATCCTTTCTTGTATGCTGTGTAACAGATACTATGTTATGCATTTTACATATGTACCCTTATTAGTCCTTACAAAAGCTACAGAGATAATCTTATTAGCTTTCTTACTTCTCAAATAAGGAAATTTAATTTGTAAAGTTAAGTAAACTCATTAAATACCATCTAGTAAGTGGAGGAGTGAAGAGTCAAACCTACCACTGGTGCCAAAGCTCCTTGCTCTCTTAGTCAAGCTGATTTTCCAGCATAATTTTTATTTTCACTTCTTTTTGTATTAAGGTCATTTTATTTATTTTACGTTTGTTAGCATATATTCACAATACTATCAAGATTGGTTGTATGTGACATCGTGCTCTAGTATATTGTGAACTTTGAGCCTATAGCCTTCCATTGTCTACTCCCCCAGTGAGTTGACAAACTCCAAAATGAGTTTTTCGTTATTCATATCATATATCCGTGTTATTTACATAGATTCCTATTTTCTTATTTCTATAACCTAGGATCCACATGTCTATAGAAAACATGCAGTATTTGTTTTTCTGAGTTTGTTATTTACTTGATTTGATGACCTCAAATTCTACCCATTTTCCTACAAAAGATATAACTTCTTGCTCCTTTATGAATTAATAAACTATGCATGTATTTATACTCCATTTTTGTCTAGTCTTCTACTGATTGTTAACTTTGCTATTATGAATAATGTCACAATCAACAGAAGAGTCTCTGTAGGATGCTGACTTAGATTCCTTGTCTTATATTCCCAGGAGTTATATATCCAGATATTATGATAGTTCTATTATTAGTTTTGATGGGCCTCTAACTGACTGCACTAGTTAATATTCCTACCACCTAGTGTAAGAATTCTTCCCCATTTATATCATCCTTCCTTGTTTTAATTATAATTCTTCTGACAGGGTGAGATAGAATTTCAATGTAGTCTTGATTTGTCTTTCCCTAGTGGCGAAAGATGTTGAACATGTTGTCATGTATTTATTAGCCATCTGTAGTTAATTTTTTGGTGAAGTATTCTATATGGTGGTTTGAAAGAAAATGGCCCCCAAAGAGAGTGATGCTCTTCGAAGGTGTGGCCTTGTTAGTATAGGTGTGGTTTTGGAGGAAGTGTGTCACTGTGGAGGCAGGCTTTTGAGGTCTCAGATATGCTCAAGATACTGCCCAGTAACACAGTTCACTTCTTGTTGCCTGCAAGATGTTGAATTCTGAGCTCCAGTACCATGTCTGCCTGCATGCTGCCATGTCCTACCATGATGATAATGGACTGAACATTTGAAATTTTAGTGAGCCACCCCAATTAAATATTTCCTTATAAGAGTTACTATGGTTTCAGTGTCTCTTCACAGCAATAGAACTCTTAACTAAGACAATTTGTTAATTTTTGCCCATTTATATTTGGATTATTTCCCTTTTCTGTTTTTTAAGTTTTTTAGTTCTTTACATATTCATGTTAATTTTCTATCAAGTGATTAGATAGGAATATTATTTCTGATATATAAGGCTATCGTTTCACTCTGTTCTTATTTCATTTGCTCTGTAGAAGCTTTTAAATATCATGTGATCCAGTTTGTCAATAATTGAAATTATTTACTTAACTGTTAGAGGTTTTTAGAAAGACCTTGTATATGCCTCTTTCTCATAGGCTTTCTGCTACTTTTTCAGAACTTCAGTCTTACATTAAAGTCTTTGTCCAATTTTAAGTTGCTTTTGGGGTAAAGAAGAGACATGGATCTAGTTTCATTTTTCTACAAGTGGATATTCAGCATCCTCTGTACCATTTTCTTCAATGTGTGATTTTGAGAACACTGTCAAAATCTAAGTGGCTATAGTTATGTGGGTTAAATTCTGGCTTCTCTATTCTATTCTACTCATCTTTGCGCTAGCTTTTCTGCCAGTACCATGCTGCTTTTTGTACTACTGATCTCTACTATAATTTGAAATCGGATATAAGGATATTTCTGTCATTGTTCCTTTCACTCAGGATTGCCTCAGCTAGTCTGAGTTTTTTGTACTTACAAATAAAACTCAGAATCTTTTACCCACTTCTGTGCATGATGTCATTGGAAATTTTCTAGGGCATGCATGAGCCTGTAGATCATTCTTGACAATGTAGTCATTTTACAATATTAATTCTGTCATTATTTGAGCTGGAGAGGTCTTTTCATCTCCTAATGTCTACATTCTTCCCTCTCTGGTATTTCTCTTGGTATAGGTCATTACCTTCCCTAGATGTTTATTCATAGTGTTTCAAGAGCTATTATAAATGTGCTTGTTTCCTGATTTTGTTCTCAATGTGTTTATTACTGGTATAGAAAAACTATAAACTTTTAATATAGATCTTCATATCCTGCTACTTTGCTAAAAGTGTGTATCTGATCTAAGAATCTTCACAATGTGCCACAGTATGTATCACACTGAGAAAGTATATGGCAAGAAGCAGATTCCCTTCCTCTTAAAGCATGATTTCAAACTCTTCAGCTTTTTAAAATCAACTATTTGAAATGACTCATTACTTCCCAATGGCTAGATTTGGGTAATTAATGAATTACTTAAAGTATGATAATGAAGTTCTCCATATGTTTTTTGTTTGTATATAAGAAACAAAATATGTGTACCTAGAATCAAAACAAGGAAAAGAATTGAGAAAAACTAGACAGCAGTGTGTCTTCTAATTATATTAAGTAGAAAGTAAGCAACAGCAACTGAACCACCAATGCTTGGGTGATGCAAGCTCAGTGGTAGATAGTGGTATAACAGCTTAACACTTTTGTAGCTGAAGAACCAACTGCATGTTAGGTTGCTGAAAATCAGAGGCTTTTCAAGGGAATCTGAGTCCTTTATGATCTGCTCAGGGTTGTTCGTATCTGTCCTTTGTTATGTTTGGGATGGGGTGGAGGACAAAAAAACAGGTTACTAAGATATAAGGAGTTTATTGAAAGGGTTATTAACACCATAGACAGACAGAAAGAAACACCATGGTGGGACTCAGAAGAATGTTCAGACTCCAGTGTAAGAGATAGACAGCATTGTAGCATCTCTAAAGAGTATTAGAAACCTTTGGAGAAATAGAAATCTGTCCTTGCAGATAAGGGAGATTCACAGCAAGAGTCCACAGCCAGGCTGCCTCATTCCAAGGCAGGAGGCAAGAGGCAGGAGGCAGGGAAGTGAATGGAAGGTAGAATGCGTGTGGCACCAATTATGTCAATACCCTTTGATGTTAACTCAATTCCCAGATGAGAAAGCCTGTCCGTTAGGTAAGTACTTGCAGAACGTGTCCCAGTATGGTGCCTGTTTCTATCTATGAGAGGAGACTTGCGCAAAGGCTAGATTCTCACATTAATTTTTATCTTACTGACTGTTCTTTCAGAAAACATTTTATGGGTAAGATCATGAGAGTATTTTTCATCCAAAAATAGATAACCATGAAGATAAGATGAGATTTTTAGAGAAATGCCAGACAAATCAAAATCTATTTAACCAACAGTCAAAGGCATAAGTAGGAGGTATAAGGGCAAAGGGACAGGTCTTTCTGGTTATTATTTGGGTTGTCATATGTAACATCAAAGAAAAAAATTAAAGACCAGTGCATGAAAGAGTAATATATGTCTCAGGAATACAATTTTAGTTGATTTAATATTAATTGGAAAAAACTAAACAGTGAAACAGGTTAGCACTGAGCATAGTCACAGGCACACATAGAGTAAATCAAATACTCCCAGGACATTCAAATCCTTGTCCTTTCTAAGCTCCTTTTGTTGAATGACAGCTATGATATTTCATTGCATTTTATTTATCCATATGTATGATAATTTTCTCTCTTTCAAATTATTTAAGGAATCGGAGCAATATAGTTATATGATGACTTTGAGGGAAAAATGTGGATTTCTCTTGGAGAAATGCATATTTCACTATTAAATAGAGCAAGAGTTTTAATAATCTTTTTAAGAACTTAGGGAGTCACATAATGTACTCAGAGAAGCTGCTGTGAAGCTAGTAGAAAGTAGGGCTTAGTTTCCACTCCCAGGAGTCTGCTAGCAATGACAAGTAATGCGTAGGTGTACTCTAGGTACTATGGTAGATCAATGAGTAAGGCTCAGGCTGTGAGCATGTGCAATCTTTGTGAAGGAAGATGACAAAAGATAAGTAAGTTCATCACAGCTGGTCACAGGTAAGCAGAATATTAGAAAGCCAGTCCAAGCTACTTTGAGTAGGAGCTGAGGAAAGGCTATAGTATTAGTGGCACAGTCATAATGGAATAAGCCACCAACAGAGGAGATGAGCTTGAAGGGCTTAGAAACCTACAAGCATCACCTTGCTGTGAGAGCTGCTTGATGTAAAGGGGCCATAGAGACTGACAACTTAGAAAACATGAGAGTGAAAAAAGTTGGATAAACTTGTTTAACAGAGATGAATACCCAAACTACATACTTGATTTGTCTTAATCTCTCTTTTTTAAAAGAAATTACATAAATATATGAAGAGCTAATTTCTGTGTAATAAATGTAATGATCGCCAAAATATTAAAAGGCAATTTATTTAAGTGGTATAAAGCAGTAGGAAAATTGAACAAAATTACACCGTTTTAGCTTTAACAAAAATCAAATTGCCAGTACTACCAGAGTCAGAGATCACATGGGAAATGGAACATACTTGCAATTCACTACTGATAAAAGTGCAAACTGATGCATACTTTTGGTAGACTATTTGAAAACATTCACAACCTTTTTAAAGGCATGTAGGGGAAGCTGCAGCCACGCCTACTTAGGGGCTGGCTACAGGTGTACCTAACCACGCTTGTGAGGGCATGGTCAGGGTGAGGTAGAGTGATACTGCGTTTTCTCTTTTGGTTTCACTTTGGTACTTGCTGGACAGACTGCTGCCACACCGGCTGGCTAAGTTGCTCTGTAAGTAAGGCTTTTCCCTATTAAACACCCTTATATTTCCACTTGGCTCCGTATTGGTAATTTCCCACTATAAAGGCATTCATACATTAACTAAGAAATTCAAACAATGGGAACAGTGGCAAACACCTGCAATCCCAAGGACAATACAATAAGGGCATCCCATATTTGAAGTCAGTTTGAATTACAGAGGGAATTCTACACCAGCCAAGAGTCCCTATCTCAAAAAAGAAACCAAAACAAACTAAGAAAAATAATCTCTAACTCTATATAAGTATCCTAGACGTGTATAAAATAATCTAAATTCTCATCAGAAAGCAGATTATTAGATAAATTAGTGAATATTCTGTATCTCAGTACTGGTAACTGTAGTGAATTGGAAAGAGGTGGATTACCTAGTACACTAATGGACTTTGGGAGCCCATCCCTCATAGAATGATACTCTCTCAGCCTAGACACATGGTGTAGGGTCTATGCCCTGCCCCAAATGCTATGACAGACTTTTAAGATCTCCATGGAAGGCCTCACCCTCCCTGGGGAGTAGAAAGGGGATGGGGTAGGTGGGGGGGGCGGGGGAGGAGGGATGGGAGAGGGAACTGGGACTGACATGTAAAACAAGCTTGCTTCTAATTTAAAGAAAAAAAGAAAGAGGTAGATTAATGTCACAAAGGCTCTCCAAAGAATTTAATCAAGTTTAAATATAAATAGAAGTTAATGCAATCTATATACTCTTTTCAAAATTTCTCTATATAGTCCACATCTCTTTTCAATTACCAAGCAAAGCTATAAATTTTCATGTGACTACAGGAACATACATGTCTAAACGTAGAATAACGTATCATATGAAAACATCTATGAGGTCACACATCAAAATGGTAATGGTAAGAGGCTAGATTTCAATTAATTTATTAAAGGGAATTTTCATTTTTTTAAATTGTATAATGGTTAATAATAATGGTTAACATTATGTATAATATAAACTGCAAGCATTATTCTTAAGCCTTTGGGGAGTTATTGAAAGGGTGCAAACAGGAAAATCACACAAACACATTTGCCTTTTAGGAAGAAAAATGAAGGTTGAGAAAGGGATGTCAATTAAAAGCAATACAGCAGTGACCCAGTGACTTTTTAAAGGTCATGTGATGTCATCAGAGATGAACAAGAGAGAAAGGAGAATGGATGGGGACATAGGACAAAGTCAACACAGATTACGTGGGTTACCACTGAAGGATACAAAGTGACAATGATGGAGGAATCTACATGACGCTCAAGTTTCCACCTCAGTGATGGGCTCAGTAGCCAAGCCACCTTACCAAGAGAACACAGTAGGGATGTAGGGTGAGAAGATGGGGGCAGGGTGGGGATCAGTGTGAATCTTAGCCCTTTGCTGGTAGGGTTCTGACCCAACTGATTTTCCCTCAATTTTTTCTTATTTTTTTTCCTTGAAAAATATTCATTTCCTTCTATAAGAGGTCAGTGGCAAATAAAAGTTAAATCTAAGCATACTGGATTTCTATAATGCCTCGTGAAATTTCTATATTCTGAAAAAATCAAACCCAAAGAATAGCTCCACATGCCAGTTATCAACCTAGGATGAAGAGTATTAGTATCACGCCCTAGAGCTACATCCATTGTGCCTTCTCTCCATCCCAGTCAATGGCCTCCTTGATCATTGCACTCAGGAGAGTCCAATGGAGAATAATGTCTGTCAGAACAGTCAAATTATACATTGATAAACTTGTGTCCTCTGAAACAATAGTGATGCTGACTGCTAGATTGAATTTAAGTTCATAGAACTTTAGTTTTTAAAACTATTCAATTTAGGCAGGATATTTCTTTTTCTAAGTTCAAAGAATATCGTCTTTAAAGTATATGCTTAGTTGGGGAAGGGGGGACAAATGGAAATAAAATCCCATTTATATGTAAAATTGTGACATTAAGATTATACAATGAGATGACAGTTTTTCTTTTAGTAATCAGAATTCATCCTTCCCCAAAGCAAAAATGTTTGTATTTGTTGCTGGCAGAAATGATAGAAATCCATGTAACCATTCATTAGTCCCCCAGGTACCAATGAAGTCACAAATAAGATGGCATGATATGGGTCTTCTGGACTTTGAGGGAAAGAACTAGCTGAGGTGAAATCTCATCTCTGGAGATTTCTATCATGGTTGATTTTGCTGTTTTCCCTTAGCTAGGAAAATAAAATTGAAAAGAAAAAAATGCAATTTTGAGAAAGACTCACATAAACAAAATAGAGATAATCAACAAAGTCAAAGATGCTTCCTACCATAAAAATTTACTCACAACTAAACACAGAATTTTCTTTTACAGAAAAAAAAGAACACATGCTTTTGTTTTAGAGGCGCGTTTCTTTCTTTTGCATTCATTCACCAGCTAAACCACAGACACCAAGCTCACTTGATCCAGGTGTATGAATTTAAAAGTTCCATCATCTTGATAAAACTGAGAAGAAGGTTGTTCCTGATTTGTAAGTTCTTTTTTAGTCTCCTAAGAGGCAGTGGCTCTTTGTGAGAGTGGCCTACCAAGACACAGTTCTAAGCAAAGGGAACAAGACAGCCTAACATTACCACCGGAGAATAGAATCATACTTCCAGTTATTTCCTTATAATAATAGAGATGCAAAAGTTGCAAGCATTAAAAAAAATAAGTTAAATAGTTACTTCTAAATATCACTCTTAATTTTGTTGGGTATGTATTTTTTACTGAAAAAGAAAGATAATTTTGTGTGGTTTGAACCTCAGAGTTCTTGAGCGTGCTGTCCCAGACCTTCTGAGTTCATATGTGTATCATTCCAATTGTGTCTGGAAGACACAGGTTCCTTGGAGCTATCCATCACCTCTGGCTCAAACAGTCTTTCTGCCCCCTCTTCCACATAGCTCCCTGATCCTTGAGAGGAAGGATTTGATGAAGTTATCCCATTTAGACCCGAGTATTCTAAAGTCTCTCGCTCTCTGCCAATTTTCCACTGTGTGTCTCTGTGTTGATTGCTATCCTCAGGGAAGACCTCCATAAAATGGGATCCATTTGTTGTTGGAAGTTTCTTGTTTTATTTTGATATTTTTTGTCTTAGTGGGTTTCTTTTTGTTGTTATCATGTTTTGTTTTTTGAGAGAGGGGAGAGAGGTGGAAGGAGGGAAGGAGAAAGAAAGAGGGGGGGAGAACATGAAGTTGAGTGGAGGAGTTTGGAGAGGGAAAAACACGACCAAAATACATTTATGAAATAAAAAAAGGAATATTTCCATCTGGAGCTTAGATAAAATGCTGCAATATGACCATACTCTTTTAATTTATTTTGATGTAACATGACAGTTCGAGAACAATCCAGGCAGGAGGCTTGTATCTGAACTGGTGAATACATTCTAAAATAATAGCTTAAATAACAGTAGAATAGTATAGAACTGCCTAAATGATGAGCATGAAATCAGTTCCAAATTCTAAGCATCTTTCATATTCTAAGTTTGAGCAAAAGGGAATTGGCAGTTAATGAAAAGACCAGGAATCTTAATAAAGGATGAAACAGAATACAAGCTTCAGGGTAGGATCAATGTGAATGACAGAAAAATGGAAATAGTCATGACTTTACAATATAATATTTACAAGATATAATTTTTCTCACATGTAAGCAGCTTCTAGATGGGAACAAACAGAGAGGGTGGGATGGATTCACAGTTCGCAAAGACACGGTTTCTTCTGCTTCCTGAGCCTGCAGTGTGAAGGGTCGAGCCATTCTGAACAGCTTTATCACATGTCCTCATCTGGCACTGGAAAATAAAGACTGGCTTTATTCTGGCAAACAACATATCTTTAAATCAGGGTTTCCTAAGCAGAGAATCAAGTGAGCAATACTGAAACGCCTTCCATCTCTGACACTGTGAAGTCTGTATCAAGAGGTGCTAGACTTCCCTCAGTTTCCAAGGATGCTTTGGGACTGCTCGTTCGGAGGGAAAAAAAATCTCAGAAAATTGAAACATTTGCTACATTTAACACTCAGTTTAAATACTGGGGGGCAGTGGTGTACTCCTTTAATAACACCACTCTGGAGGCAGAAGCAGGCAGATTCTGTGAGATGGAAGTAGGTACACAGAGAGTTGCAAGCCAGCCAAAATGACATAGTAAGATCCTTTCTCAAAAGCAAAAAATATAAACAGATCGAGTTTTGGTTGTTGCTTTTTATTATTATTTTTTAAAAAATCTTCATGCCTATATTGAAAATTTTGAACATTTGCATACACACAGAGAGAGAGAGAAAGAGAGAAAAAGAGAAAATTTTGTCTCTTAAAAAGGTTTTCTTATTGAATGTTGTGGGTCATTAACTGAACATGTACCTATTCCTCATTGTTTATTACTTTTCTTCTAGCCATTAGCATTTATCCTTGACAACAGCATTTTTCTATAAGCACAGTTTTCTAGATTATAGTTCAGTTTCTACTTAAATACACTCTCTCTGGGAATGTCTCCAGACTCAGAGTTTGTGATTACACTTGAGCAACGTTGTCGCTTGCCTTTCCCTTCCTTCCAGTGCCTTCTCTCCTTAGTCATCAACATCCAGTGTTGTGGAGATTAGATTGGAAGGCGTGCTGATCTAAGTCTTTCTAATTAGGCTGCACTCGTTTATAACAGTTCAGCTCTGTACCCAGGTTACCCTGGAGTTATATGCACCCAATTAAGGAACATTCAATTTGAGATCTATATGCCTTTGAGTATGAATGGTAAGTCTCCGTAATTGAGTTTGATCCAGCTGCTCACTCAGCTGAGGTGAATGAAGTCTTCTGGGGCACTAGAGTACCATTTAGTAAATTATCTCATCCAGCACGCTAAATGTGCCTCACATGGGTGAACAGCTTCCTTCCAGGGAGTAGTTTCTTCTCCCCACTTCATCACTGGGCCAACCTTATTGATGCTTTGGGGTTATTTGTATGACACAGGATTTTCCCATAGACCCAGACAATAACACTGAGCCATTTTGTTTGAGAGCACATGTACCAGTCCAAGGAGAAAGGAGAGAGCTGATTATTTTGCTGTTTTATAATTAAATAGAAAAAGAATGCATCATGATTACACTCGAAACTGTAAAAAAAGAAATGCTGATGAATCCACCATAATATAATAAAATGATTTCGTTCCTTAAATTTTTCAGTAAACAAGCATCTTTTTTAAACCTCCAGTACAATAATACCATCATAAAATGAGCCTATTTAAATAGCAATGAAATTGAGTGGAATACTTAGGAAGCAGTATTTTTTTCACTTGTAAATATAACTTACTTTTAGCTCAGTCCTATTATACCCTTAGCTATTAACACTTCAGACATCTATGGGTTCTTTTCTTGAAAATGAGCATCCAGAGCATGGAGCTGTTTCCATGGTGCCGTGGGTTGTTATGTGATGCTTAGAAAGTAGTTGGGTACCCAAAGTCCAGGCAGAAATGAAATGCAGGCAGACTGCTTCCAGTGTTTTCCTGTCCATAAATATGTTAGAGCTGTTCCTATCACACTTTCACTGTGTCCAAGATGCCATAACCACTTGCAACTTCTAGCTGAACATTTCAGCAAACGATCCAAATCCAAATCCGTGCCAGCTTTTGGAAGGTGAAACAAAGCATGATGGATACATGAACCGGGATCTAATGATACAGTCAGAGAGTGTGTTGGAATTAGCTTTGAAGAGCGGATCAACAGGAACATTTTCCATGCTGAGCAACACCTGCTAGCTTTCCCATCACTTTTCTCTACACCCGGTCCTTGAACCTCCTCTGGCAGGGTTCTTTGCAATCAGGATATACTCGGGGCCTCATTTTGAAGTCAGTCTAATAGGCTTTCAAGGGTTGCCCAGTGATAAGCATAGTAGCACAGCAGGAAAGAGCAAAGGTGGTGAGTGTAGACATTAATTCAGCCTGCCCAGAAAATATGGCTGAGGATACTGAGACTCCAGCTTCTTTGGGTCTGTTTCCACTTCCTCATTTCCCGTCAGGAATGAGTGTTAGCTCAGATTGGATCGGAAAGTTAAATTAATACAGTCCTCAATGGTATCAAGCTTTAAAATGGATAGCTACAATAAAACTTTTAGAGTCTATTAAAGTATGTAATATCCAACTCTTTTCAAGACCATTTCACATTATGGTCGTAGATGAAGCAGAGCACGGCATCCCATTGTTTCCTGTCTGCCAAACACACACAAGGGGTGCAACTTCAAGCTTCCATCTAGAGTGAGGCCCCTGGAGCGTGAGAGCCCATTCAGTCTCTCTCCACCCAGACTCGGATCTCTACTACTGTGCCTACCCTTTTGTCTCTTGCAAATGCTTCCTAGTCAAAAGCTTCTCCCTTCCTCTTGCACACATAAATAAGAGAGGGCACATGTGCAAAGCAGAGGAATGTGCAGGCAGGGTGCGTGTGAAAACCTCTTACCAGCTGAAGTGTCTCTTTCTCTGTCTGGGAATGAAAGAACAACACATGAGCTGCTGAGTGTGGCTTCATGTCACTTTTTTTTTGTGACTCCAATGATATCTAACTAACTTGGCCAACTACTTGCATGCATTTGTTATTTGACCTTTAAAAGTCAATATCAAGTCACCAGTAACAGTGCCACAAGTACACAGACAAGTTATGTTAGTCCCATTTTGACAATTGCCTGCCTAATCCAATGTTTGTGCCTTGTAGTATGCCAAGTTCTGTTGAAAATATAAAAATGAGAAGCTTCTGCAAATAATTTAAAGTAAGATGTATCACGAACAAGAAATAACTCTACTACAGTGGGAAAACTGTATTACTTGTAAGTAAAAATAAGAAAAACACCGAAAATGGTGGTAGTAATACCTTTTTGTGGCTCTTCTATGCCAGGCCCCTTATAAACACTGTATCAAATAATTATCTTCATAGTATAAATACTTCCTACATATTATTAAAAGGAGAAGTGAGGCTCAGGGAGTTTAGATGGTTTTCATGAAACCATGTGTAAGCTATGGCATAATAAAGCTATGACACCAGATGCCTGTGACTTCAGAATCAGCATTCTTCCCAGAGAGCATCTGGAGCTTCACACCAATGCCAGTGGGAAAACTGAAACCGTCTTTGAAAAGGTGGTGTTTCAAAATCACATCTAGACTGCCAAGCAAAGTGGGGTATTGGCTTTATAGAAGCAGTTCCAACGCATGCAAATAAGAATAGGTACATATAGAGTAAAATGGAACAGACTGTGAAGCAATTCTAATGTCCTGAATTGGTACTCAGCCTCAAGAATTTGAGATGGGATGAAGTTGTTTAAAGGCACAGGATGAGACCAGAGCTGGACAGGCATCCATCTCAACATAAGCAACTTGCAAAGGCAGAGGCAAGGGTTGGGAAGCAAATATCATATGCTGACCTCAAGCAGACAGTACACATGCCCTTGCTTCTGCCAAGGGACAACCCCAATTTCCAGAGCCTGTCACACATGTGTCTCAGCAAAAGACAGAAAGTCCTATTAGGGCCTAATTTGATCTTAGTCTCTGTTGGCGGTTCCAATTGTTTTTTTTTTTTTAAGATGATTGTGTTCCCTGATTATTTTAAATCAAACTATGTTCAGCATGATTAACCCTATTTATCCTGTCATACATTGCTGCCATACACATGCCAACTTAGGGCCATCTAACCTGAAAGACTTAACACTCTAAAAATGATGTGACAGACATAAGTAAGAAATGGTTGAGATGCGTAACATGGGTTTGTGGCTAATGCTCACAATCCTATCTGGGAATAAATCTAAATACTCACAGTCTCTTTTAAATTTTGTATAGTGGAGCAATCATGGCATGTATGTAGCAGTAGGATACAGATGAGCCATGATGACCAGTCTGCTCTGCAGCCCCCTTTGAAAGTTACATAGGAAGAGATACAAATGCAGCCTGCCTCCTGAACGCTTATCTAGTGTGCTAAATGTGTACAGCTTGTGGGAGTAAAGTGGCAGATAAACCCACAGTTCATATATATTAAAGCATAGGTCACCTTGCCTACCAAGCTAAAGAAATATAAGACATTTAGATGAAAACTGTGAGCCTAGAAAGCAACAGCTGGGTAGGAATATGTCAACCAAGGCATCATGGGGCCCAGGCAGAGGGCCATGGTCTCCAAATTCATCCATGTCTTCATTACTTCTAAGATTGCTTCTTAGAACATTCAAAATTTTAGAGCCCAAGTTCCTCCCCAGTGCCTAAACACTAGCTTTCCATGGTCATTTAAAGTGGAAAAATGTGAGCCTCATTGAACTGTGATAATTGTACATATTTTGAAGCTATGTATATTATTGAAGTCTACATAGCTCTGAAAGCTCTAACATAAAGAAAATATGTCTTTTGTTTCTGCAAAGTCAAACAGCCCATGGACTATTTATACAAAGATGCTTTTAATTCAGCTTGATAAATATTGCATTGAACAAACTCTGGGGATGGTGTGTGGAGGACAGCAGGACCTGTATAATCCACTCATCTCTGTTCATATTATTATAGGTTTATTAATTTTTTGTGTGTATATGTGTGAACTTATGTGCACTATAGGTGTGTGGGTACCCTCAGAGGTCTGAGGGCATTGGATGCCATAGCAACCTCAACACAGGTCATTGTGGACTGCCTGACATGGGTGCTGAGAACCAAACCTGGGTCCTGAGCAAGAGCAGGATGCTCTCTTAACCTCTGAGCCATCTCTCCATCCCCTTTCCCCTGTTATGAAGGAGTCACAATCTAGTGAGGCAGACAAATGTGTAAGCCAGAGTCGCCAGTCACCAGTTACAAGCCAAAGCCAAAATCATCCAGGAGATGTGTGCCATTTGGTTTTAAAATATTTTTTAAACATTTGGATTCATTTTCAGTCAGAGCTTTTAGCTTTTACCCTCAGTTCATCTGGATGCCTTTGTCACCAGCTGATTTACTTATTTACTGCACCTGGCAAGGCCCTAAAGGCATCTGAGCTTGGCACCACAAACTGACAAGTAAACACTGTATCTATGGTGATGTTGTGTCTCTGTTGCAGTATTTGAAATTATATAGAAGGCACAGAGGCTTGAGTAGACTGAATTCTTGCCAGATATGCTTAGGCACACTCTAACAAAGGAAATGATGCCTACAAGATCAGAAAGGCATTATAGACAGGGAACACAGAAAGGAGAATATAATGTTAGCATCAGGTCATGGGAGTTAGAAGGAGAAGGTGGAGAAAAAAGTATTTACTCTGTACCTATTGAATACTTCCTGTACACATAGATATTTCCAGTACACGTCACAATAAACTAATGTATTCATTCTTACTGGCTCCAAATCACCCAGCATTAACAAGCTAATGAAGATGAAATTCAAAGTTCTGCCTGGCTTCAGACATAGAAATTTTTACTATGCAATTTTGTATACCTACTAACAGATTGTAGATTTATTCGGGGTATTTATCTGGTAATTAATTTCCCTTGATCCACTAAATATAAACTAAACCACTGGACATAAGCCCCACTTGGGGAAAATTTAAGAATCATTCAAAGCAACAAATGGAACAAACTTTGAGTCAACAGATTCTTTAAGCATAAAAGAAACATAGTAAGTTATTCTGACCCAACTTTATCACTGTATCAGTAAGAAAATTAAGGCATTTAAATATTTTACTTTAAAACATTTATTTTAAATATAGATAAAACACATTCTTCAAGAAAGATCTGAAACTGCTTCAACATCTTTTAATTGTCCTCATTAGTGTGATAGTTAAACAAATCATAACAGCTCTCATTATATCATTTAAAAATAACTGAGAGAAAGATGGAAATTTATTTTAAAGTCACTGAAGAAATCACTGAAATTTAATGACATCTCTGCCCTTTTTGCTCCAACATTAGATTACTAAAAATTAACAAGGTGAGATATCTCTAAAATTTATATTACTGTGACCTGAAGGATTAAAAGAGTCAGGAGCAAAGTAAATTCACCTTGATTTTTAATTGTAAAATGTTCTAAAGAATCTGCATTTGAGGTTAGGTGTACAACTACAGAGGAAAATGATGACTTACCTTCAGAAGTATTTCCATGTATATGAATTTAGAAAATGGACCAAATTCTATGACTGTAAATTTTGCTTAGGTTAGAATTATTTCCCCAAAGCAATAGTGTCACAAGAATATTTTTCTCTTTCTTATTTTTCTAATTAGAAATGAGTACCAGAGTTTATGCTTTAATGGGTATTTGCTGAATAAGTGAATAAGTCAGTAGATGAACAAAAGGAGAGATGAATGAGTTATTCATTCATAATTTCCCATATTTTTCCATTCCTTTGTTTATTTTATGTATATGAAATACAATTAATATTTTACAATATCTTGACTTTAGCAACTTAAATTCATTAACATTGGTCATAATTTTTAAATGTTTTATTTATTCCTTTCTCATACAATACATCACTACCATAATTTCCCCTTCCTCTACCCCCGCCACATACACAACTGTTCTCTTCCTCAGAACCACTCCTCCTTTGTATCCTCTCAGAAAAGAGCAGCCTTCCCAAGGACATTAACCAAACATAACATAACAAGATGCAATAAAACTAGGCACAAGCTCTCATATCAGGGATGAACTAGGCAACTCAGTAGGAAGAAAACGGTCTCAGGGACAGGCAAAAGAGCCAGAGCCACCCCTGTTCCCACAGTTAGGAGTCCCACAAGAGCACTAAGCTAAGAACTATAACAAATATTTTATAGGTCAGTCCCATGCAGCTTCTGTGGTTGCCAATTCAGTTTCTGTGAGGCCCTCTGAGCCCTGCTTAGTTAATTCTCTGTAGGCTGTGTTCTCATGGTATCCTCAACCCCTCTGACTCCTACAATCCTTCTTCCCCGCTTCTGTGAGTTTCCTGAGCTCTAACTAATGTTTGGCTCTGGGTCTCTGTATCTGCTCCCATCAGCTGCTGGAGGAAGTCTCTCTGATGATAGTTAGGATAGGCTCCAACATATGAGTATAGCAGAGTATCATTAGGAATTATTTCATTGACATTTTTTTTGGTCAGTTGTGTTTGGTTCTACTCTAAGTTTCTTAGTCATCCAGCTTCTAGTTCCTGGCCATCCAGGCAGAGGCAGGCATGGGTTCCCTCTCCAGGTGTGGACCTCAAGTTGGATCAGTTATTGTTTGGCCACTCCCACAATTTCTGTATCACCATTGCCCCAGTGTATCTTGCAGGCAGGGACAGGTCAAAGGTTTTGTGCCTGGGTTGTTGTCCCAGTCCCATCACTGGAAGCATTGCCTGGTTACAGAAGATGGCCAGTTCAGGCTCCATATCTTCCATTATTTGGAGTTCAAGCTAGGATCACCCAGACCCAGAAACACAAACGTAGTATTTACTCACTCGTAAGTGGGTATTAGCCGTTAAGTAAAGAATAATCATGCTACAATCCACAAACCCAGAGAGGCTAAGTAACAAGAAAGGCTTTATGGGTGTTGAATGGATCTCTTTGGGAAGGAGAAATTTTCCATATTTCAGGTCTAACTTAAAATCACCTCCTTTCCAAGAAAATAATTTGGGCTAGAAAGCAATTGGGCAGATGAGTTCTCTAGGTCATACGAAGTTTCTTGCTTAAGGAGGAATATGACACTTCTATTTGTTTTGTTCTTATATCTACTTACTCATCTTATATTTATTGAAAAAGTCCTCTGCATGTCTTCTGATCACAGTTACAAGAGACCAAACTGTCAGGTCTAATTTAGGGACTATATTTTTGAGATTTCATGGGTGTAGCTCCCCTGTCATATATAGAATACATTCTCTGACAACAGACATCTTAGTCCTCTGACTTTTACAATCTTTCTGCCCCATCTTCTGCAATAATCATAGTTTTCTACAGTATATTTTTCAGTGGGCATTATTAGTATATGGAGACAGGGTTTTCCTTTTGGTGGCAGTACATTATATATTGCCAGGCCCCCAACCCTCTGTCTATTAAGCACCAATAATGACTTCCCCATCCTAATTTATGATGTCCTAACTGTGCAGGTGACCCTAAACTTGAGATTCACTGTTCTAATGAAAGACCCAAGATACTAACAAGCCAGAAATGCAAGTATTCATGTTATAAATATTTAATAAATACTTACTCCACTGAGTATAACCAGAATTGAAACACTCAAAGAAATTGACAACTGTCCTGCTATAGATTTTAGACATTACAACTTTAGATATCAAATAAATTATTAATACGTTTCACAATTAAAAAATAAAAGTCAAGAGCATTAGCAACTGGAGCACTTGACTGAACCTTTTAAAATCATTTCATACGAAATCTCTGTTAGTTACTTCTGTTGTGGCTGTGAAAAACAGCCCAGGAAAAGAAATTAAAGACAGGAATGATTTATTTGAACTCAAAGATTTCAGCCTAGTTCCATGTGGTCAGACAGAATGTCCTGTTACTGGAGCATATGGTAGATGCTGTTCTTTATCCCTTGGTGTGTAAGAAACAGAGAGAGACAGCAAAGGTCCAAGGATAAGATACCCCAAAGCCCTGTTCCAAGCAATCTCATTCCTCCAGTTAAGTGACACCTGCTAATGTTTCTAGAAAGTTCCCTAACAACTCCACAAGCGAGGAAACATTCTAGTGAAAACAAACACCTGTGGGGGACATTTTGTATCCAATCTATAAAAAGTCCTATAATTTGATTCCCCATGAATGAAGAGAAATGATAAGGTGTGATTATCACATAATGCCTGATTTCAGCTGAATATGTATCAATGAACATCACTCATACGGGGTTTTATTAGCTTTTAAATAAAGTGACAATTTTTTAAGAAACAGACACTACAATAAATGAAAGACCTTTTTAACCATGCTAAAGAAACATAGAGAAAGCCATCATGAAAGGTGCATTAAGTTTAGGAAAATGAAAGTTGCTATTAGATATGACAGCTGTCACAACAGCACACAGTAATAAATGTAATTGTAGCAATAAAGTAGTATTTGTATTTAGTTCTTTTCAAGGAGTTAACATAATGAGCATCTTGTCTAAATTGGTAGCTTTTATGGCGTTGTCAAAAAATAGTAAAAGCAAGACAACATCTTGAAATGTGCAGCGTATTTGCCTTACTCAGAATTTCTGGATATCTTACCCTGGATAGATTTGTTTGGAGCTGTTTCCATGGTCATTTCATTTATATCCTTTAGTCATTGTTCTGTGTGATTAGGCTATTCTTTTTCTTGAGATCTATCATACTTGAACCAATCTTTCTATTATTTGGCTTTAATAAATCCATTGTTGGCTAAAATTGTACAGTTTTAGCTTTCACACCACATAGTAAAATCTGTATTTCTTACAATTATTTTTCCTATTATAACAATATCATTTGTATGACTTTAAATAACAATGCTGTTTGCCTATATAAGCTAACATCCATCTGGCCATCATTAGTGACTAGTGTTTTCCAGAAAATGATGAAGCACTGAAATACAGAAAATGCATTCTTGGGGAGAACTAATACCCAGGAGCTATTTGTGAGCAATGATGAATATTCTATGCAGTCACAAAAATGTTTTTCACTCTTCTTTGAAGTTTTGACAGAGTTTCTCTGGTGACTTCTGGATACTTGTGACACATGTCTCAGTGTTGAAAGTATTTCAGCTCCGCTATTAGTTTCTACCCAAGTACAGAGATGCTTCCAACTTTATCCCACTTTTGGCAGAGATTTTTGTATTGAAAAACAGTATATTAGTTCCTACTTGTCTTATTGATGTGACCAAATATCTGAGAGGAAACAAGGAAAGACACGTTTATTTTGGCTTACAATTTGAAGAGATACAGTCCTTCACAGTTGATGAAGGCACAGCTGTAGTGGTGTAAGCTGATCACAGCTCCTGCAGAGTAGATAGGAACTGGGGCCAAACCTCAAAATCTCAAGCCTCTCATAGTGACCACTTCCATATTTAAATTGTTCACAGTCTTCTAAAACACCACTAACTTGCTGGTGACTTGTTTTTAAGGACACAAGCCAATAGAGGAAATTTTATGCTCAAGCAACAAGACAGACTAAAGTCTCTTAACAAACACAGCACTTGCTAACCCTGAGCATGGGATGAATCTCACTCTAGGACACACCATGCACAGTTCCTTCCCCTGGTGGTCTCTTTAGAGGCCTAAATGAGATGCATGTCCTCAGTGAAATGTGGATTTCTGAACAATTAGAATTTCTCTTTAGATTGACCATCTGGATCACCACATTCAGTCATTCACTAATATTGGGTATATGATAAATTTTCTTCAGAGTTAATCTTCCAGTCATTTAGACACTGATATTCTTTTTTTTTTGGTTTTTCAAGACAGGGTTTCCCTGTGTAGCTTTGGAACCTGTCCTGGAACTAGATCTTGTAGACGAGCCTGATCTCGAATTCACAGGGATCCACCTGCCTCTGCCTCCCAAGTGCTGGGATTACAGGCATGAGCCACCACCACCCAGCATTAGACACTAATATTTAAGGTTTCTCTTTTAGAATTCAATATTTCCAACTCATATACAAAGGATAGCAACCTCTCAAATAAGGGTTGGTACATTGTTTATTTTCATTGCACAGTGGAGTTTGTTCTTATAGTCGGTCAATTCTGTGACATCACTTCCTATCTCCAGATCTCAGTTTGTTAGCATAGGTCTTTGATAAAAGTTCTTTTCTACTCCAATATCCACAGGGCACTGTAATTCATTTGGGGATGTGATGGATAATTTGTCAAACATTTTAATGTTGTGTATGTTTATTGTTTTATATATATGTATGTATTTCAAAACAAGCATAAATATAAAATGTTATATTCACAGAGGGCACTGGTATTGATATTTCAGGAGTAAAGCACTATTCTTTTTGGTGCAAGATGGTTTCAGAGCCCATTGGGACAGTTTCCTGTACCTTTATCATTTATGTGGGTGTGGATAATGCAAATGATATAAGTGACATGCTTTCATGCCTGTCTCATCATTTCATGGCCTGACTCTTGGAACTAAATGAAGATTTCAAAATCTTGAGCTGAGTGCAGTAGTGCATAACTTATAATACCAGTGTTGGAGAGACAGGGGCAAGTGGGTTTCTATGAATTTGAAGCCAACCTGATCTACATAGAGAGCTCCAGGCCAGCCAAGGTTGCATAGGAAGATCCTGTCTCAGAGACAGAGGGTAGAGAGGGAGAGGGAGAAGCAGAAGGAGAGGGAGAGGGAGAGAGAGAAAGAGAGAGAGAGAGAGAGAGAGAGAGAGAGAGAGAGAGAGAGAGATTTTATTATAGCATCCTGCTGCTTCTAAATCTTTTGTTGTAACTAGCTAAGTGGGGCTTTCTTCAAAAAATAATAGAATAATCTTATAAATTTATGAGAAAACCTATATCCCAATCCTTTAATTTTGTAACTTTCTTGTGAGTTTTATTGCCATTATTGCTCACAGGTTTAATTGCATGTTAATGATCACTAACTTTTCCATGAATAAGCCTTTGATTAACATCAATTTTTATTTCTTCCAAGGATCCTTCCCAGCGATTGGGGTGGAAGCCTTCTGCCCCAGCTTCCTGAGAGCTGGGTTTTTAAACAGCATCCAGGCCCCACATCCAGTGACAGCGGGAGGATCTCTGCCCCCCAGGATTCCTGCTGGTAGGTATCCCAGGTACATTTCTCCACCACCCACCACCATAGAAAGCAATACAACTCCTCTCACAGGTGATAGAGAAATAATACAAAAATGAATACTTCTAAAAGACATTGAGAAGAAATGCAAGTGACTTTATAATGCAGGAATTTTACCTATAGTATCTAGTGCTGTGAAAATAGGATCAAAATAGGGTAAAAGGATTTGTGTACCAAGCACCCACTTACCGTAGAGTTTACATAAGCAAGAATTAGAGTGAACTTGCCACTTGCCACTTGGTTCACAAAAGAGAATTGAAAACTAAGGATGTTGACAGAGTAATTGGATAAGTCTATAGAGATTTAATTAAAGTTTCATTTTACTGAAGGAAAATGATTTGAAGAAAAGCCAGAATCCGAAAAATTTGATAGAAAATTAAGTTTCAGTCCTCTCTAAAAATAGTAATCTGACCAAAATTATGAAATAAGATATAGCATATATCACATTCTGAACTGCAATTTCAGAATTTAGTGAAAATTTTTATGAGTTATTTGTGTCATCACTAATCAAAAATCCTTTCTTCCTGTCATTCAATGAAGTTTAGGCCTGTCATCTTCTACTATATCCAAATGATGCAGACCTCCCTTGCACTTTGTTTGAATGTTGACTTAATGTTTTAAATCAAAATTGTTGTGTATTTATCGTAACTAATAGTAATGGTATAAGTTATACTAATGCTGTAAGTATATCCAAGAACACTGGCCTACCTTCAGTTGGAAAGGGAATTTTAATTTCTTAAAAGTCCCAATATGTATATTTGTTTGCTTATCTTTTCTTTTTTCCTTTTTCCTTTTCTTTCTTTCTTTCTTTTTCTTTTTCTTTCCTTTTTTTTTTTGAGACAGGGTTTCTCTGTATTGCTTTGGAGGTTGTTCTGGAATTCTGGAACTCCCTCTGTAGACCAGGCTGACCTCAAACTCACAGAGATCCGCCTGCCTCTCTGCCTCCCGAGTGCTGGGATTAAATAAATATGCTTTGTTGTCATTTTCTTCATTGTTGCCATGTGGTGCTGGCTGTGCCTAGAGACTTTATGGATGACAGTACTATTGATAAAAGTGGGAACCAAATGGTGTAAGTGAAAAGATGAGCAATTTTAATGCTGGTGAAGCTCTACCCCTTTTATGTCCTGAGAAACAGAGAGGTGAGAATGACATGGGGAATTTTTACTGTTGCTGCCCAAAATAAGGGAAAAAACTTACATCAACTAAGCTTTAGTTTATATAATTAATATCTCACGGATTAGAATTGAATAGATAAACACAATTGGCAGTTTAGTGGTTCAGTCCTTAACATTAGTGAAAATCTGGTGAATTTAGATCTATCTGACAGAAATGACATTATGAAGTTTAACAGTGATTTGAATTATTCAGCATTACTAGCAAAAAATTTGAAATAGCCCTTGTCATTTAGCCACTGGGAATGACAGAAGGAAGATGATCTTTCTACAACGCAAACACAAAAAACTCCCTTCCGGAGAAGGATCTGAGAGAGAGCCCCAGCACTCCAATCTTCTAGGCTTTAAGCCAAATTTGCCTCCAGCTTTCAGAGGAGAAAAAACTCCATTCCATTTTCATGACTTCCATACAAATCAGGTGAAACAAAATTGCTGCATGAAACATTTATAGATCTCAACTTGCTCCTGTTCCTTCACACTGAAATGAACTCAGCTCACTTTTCCTGACTCCATAGTCCTCTCATGTAGGATTGTACATTTTTTTACCTTACGGCAAAGACTGCCGCATCTTCAAGGGTGATTTGTATTTTCTCTCCCTCCACTCTAGGTAATTTCCCTCATAATATTGTGTTAAGAGGAATACTGCAGTCATCATGAGAAGTTTCTCTTGTTTCATATATTAAATACCCTGAAGTATTCCCTTGTCAAGTAATATCATCAGGGATGTCCCTTCAGGCTTAGGATATCAAACCAAGGACAGGAAGCAATGTTTCTTTTCCATAACTACCAGGACACTCCCGAACCAGCTGAAGGATAATGCCTGCTGAGTGTCTACTAATTGATTATGTGCCACCAATCTTGTCATTCTCTCAAGATATCTCCCATGTCATTGGAGAAGTATCTTCTAGGGCTGATGCTAATTTGGTTCCCGTTAATCAAATTTAAATGAGATATGCGGCTAAAGGATTTTATTGATCCTTTGTTTTTCATCACATCCTGCTATTCAAAAACCAGTATTTCTACAATGGCATTTACTTCTAACACATACTTCAACCTTAGGACAATCACTGGGTCATGAGACCCAGAAAATAGACAAGCTTGTCAGCATTCATGTAACAACTGTCAATCATTCATGAATTTCTTATTTCTAGAAAGGTCATTTCAAAGGGTTATTTTACTGAGTCTAGGATAGAGAAAAACATTAGGATATATTGGTCTGTGCTCAATAACATGCAGGAGTAAGTGGGACTTTGGAAAACAAAATGAGCATTGGAAATCTCCCTAGTACTTCCTCTGTGGTTCATCTTAGAAACAGATGCTGCTCCAGAGCATCTCAGTTTGGCTGTCTATACCATGAGAATGACTCTTCTTTTTGTTTGCCTTTAGGTGTCTCTTCATTGTGTGACATGTGTGAGGGTCCAAGGAAATGGCCAATTTGTTTGAATTTTCAAACAGTATAAATGTGAACACAGGGAGATTCCAAAACCAGGTGTGCAGTTTCTAGGTATAAAACTAATAATTTGTAATACCACTTGTTTATTTTCATAGAAATTGATTTCAATCATTCTTAAATTCGAAGATCCCAACCTTTCTATATATTCATCCCTTCCCCTTGGCTAGCCATGCTAACAAACAGGTTTACAATCCCACTTTGTATAAGTCGCTAACATTCCGAATGCACCACTTTCACTACAAAAGACACACAGTCCTGAATAAATATTAAAATTTCTCCACAGCCTATTTAACAGTTATCATGATTTTCCTTTCTCTGCTTCATGCGACATACTATCTGATATGGAGTTATGGAAATAAACAATGTATTACTCTATCTAAAAGAATTTGGAAGTATACAGCTTAGGTGTTCAAATTAGACTAGATAAGTTTGAAGCTCCAGGAAGTTTCCTCCCTGGTGATAATGATGTTGTTAGTTCTGGGCCTGTACAGAGGATGCAAGAAAGAAATGACACAATGCTTATGACTACATGGCAGGTTTTAATGGAGTAAACAATATGTTAAGGAAATTTAACATTTTGTTTGAACTCAGCACCACGGGAAGTCAACAGTGGAAAAGAATACATTAAATGTTAAACGTTATCAAACAGCAGTTCAGAAAAATTAAATTAAATCATTTGGTTCCTTCTTATCTTCAGGCATGCTAAGTGAGGTGGACAATGACTTTTGCTTGAAACATTTCAAAGCCAGTCACTTATAGCAAACCAACATCTACTGGAAATAGTTCTCCTGATGATGACAATGGTGAAATTAATTTTCCCAAGAACATACATAATAAAATATCATTGTACTTAGTATAAATACTTACAGGATACACTTGATAAGTAGGAAATCTTCAGGGTGAAAAACTTCCTTTATTCAGTTGAAGTGTATATCTGCTGTATATTTTGCAATTGCAAATACTGCCAATTACCTGGATGAATTATGGATAAGAGTGTCCATGTGCCTGTTTAAATCAAGAGCTTCAGGGAACTGTAAAAGATGAAAAGTATGAGAAGCTCCAAATAAGCCACTCAAATGTATGATAGTAAAAAGACACCCCTTCCCATTCAGTACTAAGTTCCAGTCTCTTCCTTTCTTGCTATCTGCCTGATGTAAACCCTCTGCCGACTTCAGTCCCTAATCAGGAGGTGTTTGTCACTCTTTTCTAAAGAACTCACCTCTAAAGGTTTCACAGCTGCAGGCTCTAGAATTAAAGTCAGAAGAATGGTATCTAGGAAGAAGGGTAGCAAAGCTGCTGACTCAGGCATATCCAGGCAGGCCACCATGATGACTGCTACCCCGGGTGAGAGAAGCATTGAGAGACAGACAGAATGGCAGTATACCCAGCCTGCCAAAGCACAAGGAAGTCAACATGTGAGTTTAATGCTGATTCTTTAAAAGAAAACGTCCCCTTTCAAATACTTGCAACATAGGTACTGCTAGGTCAAATATGTGCAGCATTGGTAGTGCTAGGCTTGAGGGCTATTGTGTTTGTTTGTTTGTTTGTTTTTTGAGACATGGTTTCTCTGTATAGCTTTGGATCCTGTCCTGGAACTTACTCTGTAGACCAGGGTGGCCTCGAACTCAGAGATCCACCTTCTTTTGCCTCACAAGTGCTAGGATTAAAGGTGTGTGACACCAACACCCAGCTTTGAGTGTTAGTTTTTTTTAACACCCATTTAGGATGTGTTTTACCAACAATCAAAAGCAAGGTCGTATTCAGTCAGCTTGCTTAGTGTTCAAATTCAATGGGCTTAAAAGAGCAAGTTCATGTTTTGGTTCTTGGATTTACCTAAGGAAAAACACTTCAAAAGTAGGGACATGATTCAAAATTAATGAAGACAAGTTCAAAATATCGTTTGGAGGCCTTGTGGAGCCGGCCGGCTGGCCCAGCTCCCCTCCCCGGCTCTGCGGGGCGGCCATGCTGCCCTGATGAGGCCGGGAGGGGAGGGCTGAACCAGCAGATGGCGGGGCGACCATGCTGAACTTCTGCGCTGCCCCCAACTGCACACGAAAAAGCACGCAGTCCGACCTGGCCTTCTTCAGGTTCCCTCGGGACCCGGCCAGATGCCAGAAGTGGGTTGAAAATTGTAGGAGGGCAGACTTAGAAGATAAAACACCTGATCAACTAAATAAGCATTATCGATTATGTGCCAAACACTTTGAGACCTCTACGATTTGTAGAACTATACATTTTGCAGAGGCATCAGAAAACTAAAGAATGGTTGGGTTATTTTATTTCTCAATATTAATTGAAGCAGATACTTGTGAAGTCATTGGGAGAGTCCTTATCGAACAGTTCTTCGAGATAATGCAATACCAACAATATTTGATCTCACCAGTCATTTGAACAATCCACATAGCAGACACAGAAAACGAATAAAAGAATCGAGTGAAGATGAAATCAGGACACTGAAACAGAAAAAAATTGAGGAAACTTGTGAACAAGAAACTAACAGCAGTGCTCAGAACCCCAGTGCAGAAGCGGGGAGCCAGCAGGATGGGAATGTGTTACCTTTAACCCTTGAAGAGAAGGAGAACAAAGAGTACCTCAAGTCATTATTTGAGATTCTGATCCTCATGGGAAAGCAGAACATACTCTTGGATGGGCACGAGGCCGACGAGATCCCAGAAGGCCTCTTTGCTCCGGATAACTTTCAGGCGCTTCTTGGAGTGCCGAATCAATTCTGGAGAAGAGGTCCTGCGGAAGCGCTTTGAAACCACAGCGGTGAACACCTTATTCTCCTCTAAAGCTCAGCAGAGACAGATGCTGGAGATCTTTGAGAGCTGCATTCAGGAGGAGACGCTCAGGGAAGTGAGAGACTCGCACTTTTTTTCCATCATCACAGACGACGTGGTGAACATAGCAGGAGAAGAGACCTGCCCGTGCTGGTGAGGTTTGTCAATGAAGCTCATAACCTGAGAGAGCAGTTTGTGGGCTTCCTGCCATATGAAGCTGATGCAGAGATTTTGGCTGTGAAATTTCACACTACAATAACTGAGAAATGGGCATTGAATATGGAGTATTGTCGTGGTCAGGCTTACAGTGTGTCTAGTGGCTTTTCTTCCAAAATGAAAGTTGTTGCTTCAAGACTTTTAGAAAAATACGCCCAGGCTGTCTACACACTCTACTCTTCCTGTGCCTTAAATGCGTGGTTGGCAAAGTCTGTCCCTGTGATAGGGGTATCCGTGGCTTTGGGAACAATTGAGGAAGTCTGTTCTTTTTTCCACCAATCACCACAGCTGCTTTTAGAACTTGGCAATGTAATTTCTGTTCTTTTTCACAACAGTGAAGAGCGGGGTAAGGAACTGAAGGAAATCTGCCATTCCCAGTGGACAGGCAGGCATGACGCCTTTGAAGTCTTAGTGGATCTCCTACAAGCACTTGTGTTGTGTTTAGATGGTATAAATAGCGACACAAATACTAGGTGGAATAACTGTATAGCTGGACGAGCATTTGTACTCTGTAGTGTAGTGACTGATTTTGATTTCATTGTTACCATTGTTGTTCTTAAAAATGTGTTATCTTTTACAAGGGCCTTTGGGAAGAATCTTCAGGGGCAAACTTCTGATGTCTTCTTTGTAGCCAGTAGCTTGACTGCAGTACTGCACTCACTTAATGAAGTGATGGAAAATATTGAAGTTTATCATGAGTTTTGGTTTGAGGAAGCCACAAATTTAGCAACCAAACTTGACATTCAAATGAAACTCCCAGGGAAATTCGGGAGGGCACAGCAAGGTAACCTGGAATCTCCGCTAACCTCAGTGTTCCTACAGTGGAGTTCATTATTCAGGAACTTAAAGATATATTTTCTGAACAGCACCTCAAAGCTCTGAAATGCCTATCTCTGGTACCCTCAGTGATGGGGCAGCTTAAATTCAACACATCAGAAGAGCACCATGCTGACATGTACAGAAGTGACCTGCCCAATCCTGACACAGTCTCAGCTGAGTTTCACTGTTGGAGAATCAAGTGGAAACATAGAGGGAAAGATATTGAGCTCCCATCCACCATTTATGAAGCCCTCCCTCTTCCTGACATCAAGTTTTTCCCCAATGTATATGCCTTGCTGAAGGTCCTGTGTATTCTTCCTGTGATGAAAGTTGAGAATGAGCACTATGAAAATGGACGAAAACATCTCAAGGCATATTTGTGGAACACTTTGACAGACCAGAGGTCAAGTAATTTGGACTTGCTTAACATGAATTTTGATATAAAACATGATCTGGATTTAATGGTGGACACATCCATCAAACTCTATACAAATAAACCAGAGCTTCCTACAAATAACTCAGAAACCATTGAAAATACCAAAAATGTTTTAAAAATGGCTGTTTTCTGTTGGCTGTTTGGAAGAAAAGCTGTAAGGTATGGTAGGCCAATTAATCAGTGCGTACCTTGCCGATAGACGTCCAGTTGAATGCATATTTGCCTATTGGTATCCACGTATTTAAATGCCCTCGGTTTGAACTCTCATGCTTTCAGTACCTTTCTGTTCTTCCAGAAGTTGGCATTGGGAGTGCCAAAATGCCTCCCTGCTAGAGGCACTCTAGAATTGTTTTAGTTAAAGTCATTTTAGATGTAACATTATCATTGTGAAACTAGTTGTCAGCTGTTGGGTTATCAGGTCTTTGAAAAATGAATTTTGTGAGAGATACATTTTATAATGTGTTATGATAAAGTACACCATTGACTTTTGACTTGTAGGAGTTATAGGTGTTTAAAATTTGTGGTAGCAGCACTTGGAAGGCTGAGGCATGAGGATCACGGGTTTTAGGCCAGCCTGGGCTACATAGTGAGACCCTGTCTCAAAAAGACAAGGGCTGGGGTATAGCTTAGTGGAGCACTTGCCTAGCGTGTGCAAGCTCATGCCTCAGTACTGCAAAAGCAAAACAACAACAAAATCTTGATGGACGAACAGTCACAGGAATTACAAGAGAAGGTTATGAGCTCAGCAAGCAGGTTTCAGCATAGTTCTGTCCGGATGGAAGGACCTCAAAGGACAAGTGAATGGCAGAGCCAGAAACTGTTGCTCCCCGTTTGGTTGTTGCTGTCTATGTCCCTTGTTGAACCCACATTTTCATAGGCTTCTTCACAGATAGATTCACTTGTGCTCCACGGTGAAGACAGAAGCAAAGGCCATCCATACAGGCAACTGACTTGTCTGTGTTCTTCTGTCTTTTTACATGATTATGTCTACTGCCTTGTCTTGAGCTATAAGCAAAATCTACAAAAATAAATGTTTTGTGGTTTGTCTAAAAAAAAATACAGAAAATATTGCTGTTATTTTTTGGTGAATACAATCAATTTTGTACAGTTTAAAAAATATCATTCGGAATTTTTAAAAAGTCATAATAGGAACATACATTAAATTGAAGATGTTACCTAAAACCTGCAAACGTTAGGCTTGAGAAACTTTAATGCAGTTTATGAGATGAAAGAATGCCCTGGACAAGTCACATGACCCAATGGCACAGGACGTAGACTCAGATTCCTCACAGCTGTACTTTGGTTCCTTTTTGAGGGGGAGGGCACTGGAAAGTAAGACTCCTCTGTTGTAACGGAACAACTGAAAACACCGTGTGGTTCTTTATCCTCCATCCCCATGCCCAACATTGAAATTTAAAGGAAGGCTATAAACTCTCTTCCCCAAGAAGATGGGCACACATTCTGTAAGTTTCAGAGGGTCGCCCAACAGTCTGAAACTCAGAAAGGAAGCATGCATCCGCAGAACTACACGTTCAGCTTCCCTAGTTTTATGCTCGGGGTTAGAAGTAGGCATGGCCGCCATTGTATAGATGGATGGTACACTCAAAAGGGAAGAAATCGGCTGCACAGTGCATTTGACAGCAAACTCTTGAAAATGCTCTGAGGTTTTTCTTGTCTGCCAGAAAGACATGAAAAAATCTTAAAAGAGACTTTAAATAATCTCTCATCCATTTATGTGTGTCTATTCACAATCTTTAAAAAGCGTTAGCCTTTGACCTTGGCTAAGCCTTCTTATTAACATAAAAGCTTCTTTTTATCTTACTATCATTTGAATAAGTTTGAATCTTAAAAAGTATAAATCTTACATAGCTATTTAAAGTCTCACTAAAAATGTACCCAGCACCTAGAGATCTTGTTTATTATTCTAGATTATGCCATTTATTTTGGCTCTATTTAAAGACACACTCAATTCTTTTGAAGGATTTGTCAAAGAATCATTTTCTTCTTACAAAGAAAAATTCTAAACAGCCTTGCACCACTTGCTAATTTAGCTGAGTCTCCGTGTGAATCAGCATTTAATCTTGGCATCAGCTAAGGTTATTTTGTGGGTATGTTTTTTCCCTAATTAGGAACGCCAACGGGACCTGGCTGCTCTTGTACCTCTTCACCTCCAGAGAGCCATTCCTTCAGGGAAGAAGGCATGCCCTGTTGGACAGCTGGGCCACTTAAGAACATGAGTAACAGAGACACTAGCCCTGGAACAAATATGTCTCCATCGGCACTTGTTTCCTTTGTAGGGCAAAGCACAGTGGAAGCCTCACTTTGACACAATGTAGGCTTTTCACGGTTCCTTTCACAGGCAGCTTTCAGAGAGTACACTTAGCTAAACCGAACTTTGAGAAAGAAAGCTTAAACATCTTGTAAAACTTGCAGCAAAGATTTTGATTATAAATAGCAACTTCCCAGGGTGGGGAGATGGTAGTCCGTGATCTAATTATGTGTAATGCATTTAGCAATTGTCTTCTCATTAGAATTAAAAGTTCATCCTAAATAGCCTGTGTGGATGGTATTATAGGCAGGCATCTGAGTCTATTTGGCACCTGCCAGTGTCCCAGGGTCTTATTGAAAAACCCGGGTTCTTATTTCAAAGGCCATGAATTGGACAAGAAGCATGTGGCTAGAAATAGAAATACAGATTTTTTTAAAGGGAAGAAAGAAATACACTATACAGGATAAGAGTGAGCTAGGAAACTGAGGGAAGAGCATGCGCGACAAAAACTCTGTGCAGAAACTACAGAGCTCTTTATAGGTCACCCGCAGAGGATGCTAAACCCAGAAAGCAAACAATTAAAAATTAGGGGGTGCAACTAAACAGAGAGCTCCTAAAAGAGGAAATGCAAGAATGTTCAACATTCTTAGCCATCAGGGAATTGCAAACTAAAACTACCTTAAGATTTCATTCTACCCTAGTCAGATGGCTAACAACAATAAAACAAATGACAATTAATGATGATGTGGGTGTAGGAACATGGGAGCAAGGGACACTTATTCATTATTGGTGAGCATGCAACTAGTGCAGCCACTGTGGATATCAATGTAGAGGTTTTTCAAAAACCTAAAAGCTACCACATGATACAGCAATACTACTTCCAGGAATATGGCAAAGGGCTCTATATCCTAGTACAGATATGCTTTCATGTTCATTTCTCATTTTTGCTCAATGTAGTTACTTGTTTGTTTGTTTGTTTGTCTTTTACTCTTTGGGCACCCACCATCCAGCTCCCAAATAAATACACAGAGACTTATTCTTATTTATGAAAGCCCATCTTTAGGTTGGCTTGTTTCTAGCCAGATTTTCTAACTTGAATTGCCCCATTTCTCTTTAACTATGTTTTGCCTCTGCATTTTCTACCTTTCCTTATTCTATATATCTTTCTTCCCCTCTCAACATGTGGCTGGCTTAGCAGCAGGGTGGCTGGCCCCTGGCATCCTCCTCTCCTTTTCCTTTTCTCACTCCTCCCCTTTCTCTAGATGTCTCCTCCGATTTATTCTCTCTGTCCACCAGCCTGGCCTATTTCTCTCTCCTGCCTAGCTGTTGCCCATTTAGCTCTTTATTATACCAATTAGGTGTTTTAGGCAGGCAAAGTAACACAGCTTCACTGAGTTAAACAAAAGCAACATAAAAGAATGCAACATATCTTGGCACCATTATACAAATATTCCATAGCATAAACAACTGTAGCACCTTTTAAAATAACATTCCACAACAGCTCAAATGTATAATAGCCAGGAAAAGAAAATAACCTTCATATCTACCAATTGATGGATGGATAATGAAGTATGGTTCATATACACAATGGAATAGTTTTTAGCTGAAAAGAAATATGAAACTCATAGGTAAATGGATGGAGCTGGAAATAATCATTTGGAGTGAAGTAATCCAGATCCAGAATGGCAAATTCCATGTATTTTTTCTCTCATATGTGAATGCTAGCCTTGAATCTTTAGCTATATTCATTTAAACTAAAGTATTAATAGGTAGTTTAAAAAACTCATAAAAGATTATGGTTGTGGGAATTTCAGGGAAATAGAGACTACAGGTAGTATGAAGGGGGAAGATGAAATAACGGAACAGGAAGTGTCCAATTGGGTGTGGAAGGGAGGACAGGGTAGAAGGTGGAGTATGGAGAAAGAAAACTTAACACTGTATGTTCATTTCAATGTCGGTTTCTCCAGTCTCTGTTCTGCCATCCTAGGGTATACAGAATTTATAGAGCAGAATTTTGTTTTATTTTAAACTCACTGGTGATTTTCTTCTGATAGGGAATAATACAGAAAACTGGATAACTAAATATCATATCACTTATGGAGCCAAAAGACAGTTTGGAAGCCACAATATCTATATGACCACTGGGAAATGCAGAGTTATCTGCTAGCATTTTAGGGACTCTTAAAAGATTCAGGATGTGGCAATATCTCCAGTGCCTTCCCCAGAGGAGCTGGGGGGAAAAAGGTGTTTTTACATTGCTACTTTCAAAGGTTTTCAATATATGAATATAGCCCCTTAAAAGTGAAATTACAAGTGTGAAACTTTGTTTAAGTCCCATATGAGACTATGAGGGAAAGTACAAAGTACTTTTTAAAAAATGTATAATAGAGTCTTAAAATGATTATCAGAAACTTATCATAAATGATCATGGGCTGTGGGAGAGGAAAACTCTAAAGATTTCTCCAGCTGCTCTCCTTTCGACCTACTTGCTGTTCATATGGAACTAGTCTATATGATATGTTCTGTAGCCACAGATGGATATCTGTAATTACTTTCCAGAATGTTTCTATAGGAAGACATAAAGATTTATGGTGACATTTTAAATTTTTTTTATTAGTTCAAATTAGGAACAAGCTTGCTTCACATGTCAATCCCTTCTCCCTTTCCCACCCCTCCCCCCACCCCTTCCCTCTTCCCCCCACCTACCACCCATTCCATCCACCCTCCACTCCCCAGGCAGGTTAGGGCCCTCGACTGGGGTTCCCAAAAGTCCACCACATCATCCTGGGCCAGGCCTAGGCCCTCCCCCATGTGCCCAGGCTGAGAGTGCATCTTTTCACTTGGGATGGGCTCTCAAAGTTCCTTCTTACACCAGGGAAAAATACTAATCTACTATCAGGGGCCCCCCAGAGTATGGAGGCCTCCTCATTGACATCCATGTTCAAGGGTCTGGATCACTCCTGTACAGGCCTCCCAGACAACAGTCTGGGGTCCATGTGCTCCCCCTTGTTCAGGCCAGCTGTTTCTGTGGGCTTCACCAGCCTGGTACCGACCCCTTTGATCTTCACTCCTCCCTCTCTGCAACTAAGTTGCAGAGTTCAGTTCAGTGTATATCTGTGGGTGTCTGCCTCTGCTTCCATCAGCCACTGGATGAGGGCTCTAGAGTGGCATAAAAAGTAGTCATCAGTCTCATTATAGGGGAAGGGCATTTAGGTTATCCTCTCCACCATTGCCTGGATTGTCAGTTCATGTCATCCTTGTAGGTCTCTGGAAATCTCCCTAGTGCCAGATCTCTCCTCGGACCTATAATGGCTCCCTCTAATATGGTATCTCTCATCCTGCTCTCCTCTATTCTTCCCCCAACTCAATATTTCTGCTCCTCCATTTCCTCCTCTCCTCTCCTTTTCTCCTCCTCTGATTCTGGCAGCCCCCTCTCCCCTACCCTCATGCTCCCAATTAGTTTAGGAGTTCCTGCCCCTTCCTATTCCTGGGGTCCATGCATTTTCCCTTAGAGGCCTTCTTCTTTCCTAGATTCTTTGGTGAAGAGGATTGTAGGCTGGTAATCTTTTGCTCTATGTATAATATCCATATATGAGTGAGTACATACCATGTTTGTCTTTTTGTGACTGGGTTGCCTCCCTCTGAATGGTTTCTTCTAGTTCCATCCATTTGCCTGCGAATTTCAAGATTCCATTGCTTTTTTTCTGCTGAGTTTCTACAACTCCATTGTATAAATGTACCACATTTTCTCTATCCATTCTTCAGGAATCGGATCGAATGCCTCTGGCCTCCAGTGGAAGCTGCCCTCGCAGGCACATATCCCATAGACACACATGCACACTTTTCAAAATTAAATAGTAATTTTTAAATAAAATGTTCAGGATAAAAAGCGTATATGCGATTAAAAGTATGTAAGGCAGTCCACACATTCTACTGCTTATTTCCATTGTCTATGTGACATTTTTAGGCAAGAAGAATTCTTTTGCCTGTATGCTAATTTCTACTAGGAAGAACATTACTGCATAATACTGGGAGCTCCTTCATACAGATGGCGTGTCTCAGCTCTCAGAAAGACAGCAAAATGCAAGTTGGTTGAGGTTTTTGTTGTTTGATTGTTCGGTTGATTGTATCTTAGCTTCACACCATTTCCTCTTAAGTAAATCCAGACTAAGAACTGTTATTGTTCTAAAAAATGAAATCATTCTTCCTAATTTCTACACATTTCTATCATAGGATACGGTGTTTTATTCTTTAGCATGTCTGAAAGAGCATTGAGATCACCTCTCAATTTTGAAAATAGGAAAAAGGAGAAACATGGAACAACATTTACTTGGTCATTAATAATCAAGACTGTTGATACACATATGGAACTGTCAACAGAATCCAGAAGGCACAAACAGGATAGTGAGAAAAGAATAAGAAACTCTGATAGAAGCTGTTAGGATATCTAAGTTAAAAAATGAGAAACCTCTTGGTTTATTTAAAAAGGCACAAACCTATGCTATACAGTATTTCAGTGACCCTTCGAGTCTATCAGGAGAGCTCCTAAATATACTGTCCTCCGTCACTTTCAGTAAAACCCTTCTTGATTGTGAAAAACATGCCTTACCTTAGAATTCACTAGCAGTCAGTCAGAAGGTAATGGATAATGGAGATCAATGATTTCTCTGACTCATGCCATAACTGAGTGATTGCATATTTAGTGTTGAAAACTGGAGTCCTTTTTCTCACTGCTGTGACCACATAACTGACCAAAGCCACTTAAGAGGGGAAGGGAAGTTCATCCTCACCAACTATTCAGAGGATAAGACTTTGTATCCTGTGAGCAAATGCTCACATCTTGGTGGATCAGGAAACAGAAAGCAAAGTGCTTGGGAATAGATTTCTCACTCCTTCTGTTCTTTTTGCTCATCCCAGCACCTCACCTCAAGGGATGGTGCTGTCCACGTTTAAGTCAGGTCTTTGTGAAAACACCCTCAGCCACACACCTGAAAAATGCTTCAGTGATGACCTAAGGGTTTCTTAGTCGAACTAAGGTGACAATCAAAACTAACCATAACAATCCACTCCTTTTCAAATGGACACACTAGCACATCTCAATAAACTATAACATTCCACCTTAACTTCTATGTATTTATTGATCCAACGGGCATTCAGTCTAACTCTGAGACTCTCTTTAAATGCTGGTGAGGATGTGGGAAAGGGGGAATCCTTATACTGTTCTTGGGATTAAATTAGTCTAGACACTATGGAAATCAGTATAGATGTTCCTCAAAAACTAAAAATAGAAGTAGCCTCTGCCTGAAGTATACCACTTAAGGGTTTATACCCAAAGAATCTAAGGCAATTTACTACCAGCATGGCTGCACATCTCTGTTTATTGCAGGAGCTAAGTCATGAAACTATCCTAGATGTTTGTCAACAGATGAATGGAGAATGTGTGGTTCATATACACCGAAGTTTTCTTCAGACATAACCAAGAATGAAATCATGTCATATGCTAGAAAATGCATGCAATTGTAGATCAACAGAGTAAGCAAAATAAGTCAGATATAGAAAGAACAACACACATTTTTCTCTCATTTGTAGCTGTTAGAATTCTTTTTTATTTGAATATCCATGTTTATTGATGATCTATTTATGATAGCAATGAAATAGAACCAACATAGATATCTATCAACAGACGAGTGTGTAATGAAAGTGTGATAAAGATGCAAACTGCATACATAGTCAGCTGTAAAGTAAATCATGAAATTTGCAGAAAATGGGTGGACCTACAATGTATACTATTAAGTGAGGTCACTCAAAATGAGAAAGATAAAATGGATATATTGTCCTTCATGTGTAAATCCTAGACTATGGTATATGTATGTATGATTGTACATTAAAATTGTTAAGTGTATGTATAGTATTTTCAAATTAGAGCAAAAAGGGGTATATTCGGTGATGAGAAAATACTGAATGCAGGCAAAAGGATACATGAGACATGTAAGAGGGCCTTAAAATTCTTACAGATACATAAAGCCCTCTGTATGTGTGTGTGTGTGTGTGTGTGTATGTGTGTGTGTGTGTGTGTGTGTGTAATGAAAGAAGGGGACTACAAAAAAAGACAAGATTAGTGAGAGGAGGGAAAATAGGGAAAGGAATACGAACAGTGAATATGACCAAAGTACATATAACCATGAAAGAAATTGCCTGTACGAATTAAGACACTACACAATGAAAATATATTGATCAAAAATTAAATACAAAAACAGGCTACATGTTTCCAATATGGAATATTATTCTGAAAGACCCCGAAGGGATACTTTCGTAGAGGGAGACCCACACACCCAGGAACCAGCGAGGCCACGAACTGGATGTAAAAAACAAGAGGCTTTATTGGAGACGCGGGTACCCGGGGCGACTTAGCTTTTCTGAGGCCAAGCGCCCCGCGCCAAGGGAAAGGCGTCCTTATATAGGGAAAAAGGCGCAAGCTAGGAGCAGGGATTCTATTTGATGGTTCAAATGAGGCACAGAGCCATTCCAGATCAGCATATTCTCAAGGTCTGGTGTCTGGTACAACAGACTTGATTCCTCCCTCCGCGCCCAGGTGGCTGACCTTGGGGGCGGAGACCTTGGGACGGAGTGTTTCTCAACGGGGGGGGGGCGTGGGGGCGAGGGGTGCTCGGCCCCAGCCCCGGCGCGGTGCCAGGGCAGCCCCGCCTGGGTGAACCGGCTTGGGAGGGAAAACGGCAGCCGGGGGAAGTGGAGGCCGGCGGGGGCAGGATGAAGGTGAAGCAGGGCAGCTCTGCGGCAGCTAGCAGCTGCCGGACAATTATCGCCCCGCGCTGCACTCTCCAGCCCATCCCGGCTGCTCCAGAGAGAACACCCAGCATCAGCATAGGCGGGGGGGGGGACAGAGAGGCAGCGGGCCTTTCAATTCATATCTAAAGAATAAGTTATGGAAAAATTAATGAAGTTAAAATTATATTGAGAAGGACCAGCCGATGTCAAAAGAAAAATCCATGCACTCCCTCATGTGTGGAGCCTAGCCTACAAGTTATAAATGTATGTAAATAAAAAACTGCAGGTGTGGTTATAGCATAGAAAAGAGAACAAGGAAGTGTAATAAAAAGACAAAATGCTCACTAATTAGTTCACTATACAGAATACTTTGTGTAAGCTGTTTGAACACTTTCTCAGGGTGTATTACATTTTAAATGCCAAATAAATCTTTAAATGGAAGTGTCCACCGAGGGACTGCTCCCTTATTAGGAGACCTGGGTTTTATTTTTTTTCAAACTTTTTTATTTGAATTAGAAACAGGATTGTTTTACATAACAATTCCATTTCCCTTCTCCCACCCGTCCTCCCTTACCCACCCCCCCAACTAAAACCTTATCTGTCACATATCTTTTCTGCTCCTGTCCCGCGCGATAGCCTTGCCGGCAAGAACCACACAGGACATTCGGATCCTTCTGCAGTAAAGCTTTAATGCGTCTTGAGAGGAGAGCATAAGCTTACCAGAGCGGAGACCCCGAGCCAAGAATCCCGTCCCCTAATAAAGGCTGGCAGCCGCCGCCTGGGACGTGTCACCCTATGATTGGCTGCAGCTCATCAGGCCATATACGCCACGGAATAGGCAGAGATCAAGGAATGGAAAATTACCCAGCGCCTGCGCAATAATTTACATTCAGTGCCTGCAGGCGCCATCATTGTAATGGAGAATGCAGGGACGGCTCCCTACATCTCCCCCTTTTTTTATTAATTAATGATAAGGCTTTATTTTTTACAAGCAAATAGGTCACCTATATGTTGAGGGATAGAGGCAGAGGTTGTACCTTCCCAATCAAACATTAAGACTGTGTACAAGAGTAGCCATCAGGCTGTTAGCTTGACCCAAAGTGCTCTCGACCTGTCCTCTGCCATTTTTCTGGGAAAGGGAGACTAGGGCAGGCAACCCTTATGCAGGACAACATGCCTCCCAGAGAAGCCTGCATACTAGGCAACTCTCTGTGTGATGCCTTGCTCAACATCCCTCATGGGCTGCTCAAACCAGACACTCTACCCTGTGCAATGAGCCTAGGCTCCGGGAGTGCAAGAGCTGTCTGGCCGGCGGCCTATTGCTTAAGCATAGTTAGCCAAATATCAGTGGAAGCCCCTTGTTCCAAAGCTACAAGCGCTTGGGCGATAACCATCTTGTCTCTCTTAGTTTGAGCCCTGAGCCTACAGACCAATCCGCAGCAAACGGCTGCACCAAACAATCCCATCCCCACCCATTAAGCGATCTATGATGACAATCTCTCCGTCAAGGACAGGAGTTAATCTGGATAATAGTGGCTCTCAACTCCCGGGGAGAGGGTGGAGTTCCAACTTTTGAAGGTCCGAAGGGGCTCTTCGTGTGAGTCTTTCCGGGATCCACAGGGGATTCTCTTCATCCTGTGGAAAAACACATATAGCTCCCCTGGATCTTATGAGAATAGGATCCGGGCCTCTCCAAAGACCAGTTAAGATATCTTTTTATTTTACCATTTCCTTTGGCCTTTTAGGTTCTGAGGTGTGACGCTTGGCTGCAGTATGGCCCCGAGTGTCAATGTTTATGAGGCTTTCCCCAGGCATTCCAGGCCTCCAAGAAGTGTTGAATAACATGCATGGCCTTTTCCCCTATCAAAGACTGGGAAAGCCATCTGCAATTTTCTCCGCTCCTCTAATGGTAAAAAGGAGTCGGTACCAAATAATGGGGGTGTTGATGGAAGTACACCCGCTGGATTAACAGGTCTCTTAAATTTACCGGGGTGTGACTAGTTATCCCCTATTTTCTCTCCCTCCTTTTTTGTTTCTTTTTCACCTAGCTGAGCCGTTTCCTCTAAAACTTTATCTCTTGAGCTTTCAGAGTCATCAGAGCTATCAAGATTTAAAGCTTTAAACTTATTTACAGAATCATCTAACAAATTACTCACTCCCTTGTCATTAGACATCCCGGGAGGTCCTTTTTCCTTATTCGTTGCTGTTTCTCTTCTTACACACACTCCCTTGTCACTAGACATCCCGGGAGGTCCTTTTTCCTTATATTTTATTGTTGGGCGCGCCCCATCTCTCACTACATTCGGTTTCTGACATGTAATTCTGGACTTCTTTAAGATTGCTACAACAGTGAAAAAGATCAACAATCCCAAGCCAAAGTCCAGAAAAGACATACCTCTCTAAATTTACCACCCTGCAGTTCTGAATCCGCCCCATCCGAGGGGTCTCCGCAGTGCCGGCGATGTTAACAAGTTCCCGGGTTTCGGCACCAGATGTCCCGCGCGATAGTCTTGCCGGCAAGAACCACACAGGACATTCGGATCCTTCTGCAGTAAAGCTTTAATGCGTCTTGAGAGGAGAGCATAAGCTTACCAGAGCGGAGACCCCGAGCCAAGAATCCCGTCCCCTAATAAAGGCTGGCAGCCGCCGCCTGGGACGTGTCACCCTATGATTGGCTGCAGCTCATCAGGCCATATACGCCACGGAATAGGCAGAGATCAAGGAATGGAAAATTACCCAGTGCCTGCGCAATAATTTACATTCAGTGCCTGCAGGCGCCATCATTGTAATGGAGAATGCAGGGACGGCTCCCTACATGCTCCCACTGGATGGTGAGGTCTTCCATAGGGTGTCATCAGAGTCTTTCATTTCCTTTGGGGTAGGGCCTAGGCCCATCCCTGGGTGTCTTGGCTCAGGGAGTATTCCTCTATATGGACTGGGCTCCCAAAGTCCATACCTATGCTAGGGATAAATACTGGGCTTCTACAGGAGGTCCCATAGGTTTCTGAGGTTTCCTCACAGAAACCCATGTTCCTCGGGTCTGGATCAGTCCCATGCTGGTATTCCAGCTATCAGACTCGGAAGCAAGGGTTCCTGGATGTTCAGGTCAGCTGTTTTTGGTTGTTTCACCAGCCTGGTCTGGACCTCTGTGCTCGTCACTGGTCCATCTCTGCATCTGGGTTCCAGTTCAGATCGGTGATTAGTTATGGGTGTCTGCTTCTACTTCAACCAGCTGCTGGATGAAGGCATATAAGTCAGTCATCAATCTCATAATCAGGGGAGGGCATTTAAGGTAGCCTTTCTTCTGTTGCTGAGATAGTTAGCTGGTATCATCTTTGTAGATCTCCAGACATTTCCCTAGTGCCTGATTTCTCTGTAAACCAAAAATGTCTCCCTCTATTATGATATCTCCATTCTTGTTATCGTGTATTCTTCCCCTGACTCATTTTCTGCTCCCTCATGTTCTCTCTTCCTCTCCCCTTCCTCTCCCCTTCTATGCATCCCTCTTCCTCTCCCCTTCTCATTCTCCTAGCTCCCTCCCCCCTCTTCCCGTGCTGCCAATTTGCTCAGCAGATCTTGAACCTCTCCCCTTTTCCAGGGAACCATGTATGTCTCTCTTAGGGACCTCCATGTTTATTAGCTTCTTTGGCAGTGTGGCTTGTAGGCTAGTAATCCCTACTCTATGTCTAAAATCCACATATGAGTGAGTACATACCATGTTTGTCTTTTTGTGATTGGGTTACCTCGCTCAGAATGGTTTCTTCTAGATCCATCCATTTTCCTGCAAATTTCAAGATTCCATTGTTTTTTTCCACTGAGTAGTACTCCATTGTGTAAATGTATCACATTTTCTCTATCCATTCTTCGGTTGAGGGGCATCTAGGCTGCTTCCAGTTTCTGGCTATTACAAATAGTGTTGCTATGAACATCGTTGAACATATGTCCTTGTTGTATGAATGTGCTTCTTTTGGGTATATGCCTAGGAGTGGAACTGCTGGATCTTGTGGTAGACTGATTCCCATTTTTTGACGAGTCACCATACTGATTCCCAAAGTGGCTGTACAAGTTGGCACTCCCACCAGCAGTGGAGGAGTGTTCCCCTTTCTCCACATCCTCTCCAACATGAACTGTCATTGGTGTTTTTTATTTTAGCCATTCTGACAGGAGTAAGATGGTATCTCAGAGTTGTTTTGATTTGCATTTCCCTGATGGCTAAGGATGTTGAACACTTTCTTATGTGTCTTTCAACCATTTTAGATTCCTCTATTGAGAATTGTCTATTTAGTTCTGTACCCCACTTTTAAATTGGATTGTTTGGTGTTTTGGAGACTAGCTTCTTGAGTTCTTTGTAAATTTTGGAGATCAGCCCTCTGTCAGATGTGGGGTTGGTGAATATCTTCTCCCAGTCTGTGGGCTGCGGTTTTGTCTTGCTGAGAGACCTGGGTTTTAAATTATAATTTCAGTAAATATTTCTGTAGGATGTAGTTTTTGTAAGTACCACTAAATTCAGAATATTTTATTCTTTAAACAAGAATTTTAGTTACTCAAATTCATATAGTATGAAGACTGTTAAAAGCACATTTAAAATATCATAATTTTGAAAATTCTGGGAATACCGATTTTTTTTTGTCCCAGAAACTCAGAGTAACATGCCAGAAATTTGAAAACACTGAGAAATGTCTTGGTTTCACTGTATGTTTTAATTCTAAATAGTATCATTGATGATACATAAATAAATATCTTTTTAAATTTAATTGAAATAAAATTACATCACTTCCCTTTCCTTTTTCTGGCTCTCCCAGGTACCCTCCCTCCAACTACCCCCAACTCTCAAGTAGATAACTTCTTTTTCTTTATTATTGTTATGTACACACATATGTATATATGTATATATGTATGTATGTATGTATGTATGTGTGTACATATGTTCATGTACAACCATTTTTATTGTTTGTGTTTATATGATTTCAGGACTAACCGCTTTAATACCAGACAACCAAAAAGGAAACTTATCCTTGGGAGGGGCTAATTCTTCTCCCAGCAGACATTCATTGCCTGTAGCTCTTTGTCTAGAGGAAATTACATTTTTTTTAATTTAAAAAAAGAGTGAACAAGCTATTGCACGATTACAATACACAACAACAAGTTATCATCCCCATTACAAATGTCAGGAATGGAGAATAGTTAGGAAAAGTAGGATAAACAAGGATCAGAGCCTAGCAGAGCAAACCATCAGCATACACAGAAGTTCCAGGTTTTTCACCAGGGCATCATGGCATCAGTTGGTGTCCAGCAGCCCTTCCAGCTCTAGTGACAGTGGAAACTGGGGTCTCACTTGGTGAGATCCATGAGGTACCCACTGATTTCCTCATTGAATGACCTACTTTTTTGGCATCTCCTCTATCCTAGAATATTAATTGTGACTTAGGTTTCACAAGTTTCAATCAGTGGCTTCTCAATTCCTCTTTGCAGAGAATCTGACCCTGGAACACATTGCTTGGCCTCAGTGGCTTTCTGGATCCTATATGTAAGCGTCCACCACTCTCATCATGGCTTCTGTTTTGCATGTCTGAACAGCAGTACCACATAGACCAAGTTACACTGCCCCTTAGCCTGGCTTACTTAGACCACAGCTGCATTAGTGTACTATACCTTCCTGACTGAACACGGGAAAATGCCTCCCTAGGAAACCATGTTCTAAACTCTTTTTTTAGGTATTCTATTATCTAATGAATTTATACTCATATCTGGAATCTTGAAATAGGTGGAGTTTTGCAATCCAGGTGCTCTCACAATCGCCCCATATAAATTCTGTGATCTATAATAGCTTTAATCTTTTTAACAATCACAAATTGCAAATGCTTTGTCTGCACCTGCCTTTATTGCAACTTTAAATTCAGATAACTTTACTTGCCAAACTGCAAGTTTTTAGGCTTCATTCTGCTCTCTCCAACTGTAAATCCAAGAGCAGTAACCACAGATAGTGTGCTGCCTTGAAACTTTCTCCCCCAAACAATGCAGTTCACTATTTTTGAATTCAGCTTCATTAAGATTTTCAAGACACAGGCAGAATGCAGAGATCCTTTGTTAAGGGTGGCATGAATGGCTTCCAGTCCAACTCCTGACAGAGTCCTCTCATAAGGAAAGGTTACAAATTGTAGTGACACAGTTGGAGCCAGAGATCACTATGTTAAACAGAATAAATACTCATTCTCCCAGTGCAATATGAACTGGTATATTTCAGAGCTGAGAGAATGGTGATTACCAAAATTTGGGATGAGTAAGAGTGGTTGGGTGATCAACAAATTACACAGGAGCAAGAAGTTCCAATATACCACTGCATAGCAGAGGGAATATGAAGTACTGTATCTTTCAAAAATGCAGGTACATGACTTTGAATGTTTCCACTATGAAAAATTAAAAGGTTTGAGGAGATAGATATTTATCCTTATTGAAATATTGTACAATGTGTGTGTATTGAGACATCACATAGTACCTGAAAGGTGTGTAATTTTCAAGCACAAGTACTAGATTAAAATTTTAGGTTAAAAATAAATTAAATTTTCATTTATAAATTTAAAATAACCTAAGATTCAAAGTCCTTGAGAATGAGTTTTGTTTGGGAGAGGTTCTGATACTTACCAGGCAACAGTTTAAGAGTAAAATGTTTCCCAATTTTGGTAGTTATCATGTGAATAAAAACAATAATTTAATACATTATATCTTTTCAGATTTATATTACCCATATCTGTGGAAAGCATTACATGGATAAGAAAATTATTTCATTTATTATCAAACTCAGAAGAGATTGTAATTGTAATTCCCTATCTATAAAAGAGGCAGGGAGGAAGAATAGATGAAATAACTGGCTTACGAAGCAGCGAATTGAATGTCTGTAGGAAGAATACTGGCACTCTGTCAATGGACATTATTGCTGCAAGTTTATAACCTGGTAGACAAAATATAGACATGATCGAATGTTAAATAAACTAGAATGATTTAAATCTGTAATAGAGTTCTGAGGTTGTTGAGATTTGTTTCGATTCTTCATTTTACTGGCTGCACATTAGAAATTGCTGAACTGATTCAAAACACCACATCCATCACAGACTCATTACTTATATAAAAATGGCAAATCTCTGTAATCCTCTATGTTCACAAATTTGCTCTGAAGAAAATCTATTTCACCAGCAGAGTATTTCTCTGAGATTTTTACAAGAAAGTTAAAGAATGCCTTTGTTTTCTTTTCTTTAATACCATCATGAGAATAGTAGAGTCTTATGGTCATATGGATTCTGCAAACCTCTTTATCAAAGTCATTATAGGTTTGGGAAGTATTTGAGTTTGTATATATAATCAAATATATACATATACATATATATATATATATATATATATATATATATATATATATATATATATATGCACTCCCTAAAATTCCACTGAAAGAAAATAGTTATTGGTGTCTATAAAAAGATGATAAAGGAATTTTGTGCTCATCTTCAGGATATAAATAAGTGATTTCTCAAATTTTGGTTCTTATGTAGTTAAGACTATTCATAACATCTGGCTATTTATGGTTTTATGCTCTTGAAAACAGTAACTTTGAGTAGCTTGGGAGATTTAACATCAAACCAATGACCTTTCTGTAAATTAAGTGGGAATTTTGAACTGACTGAAGTTAAAACATCCTGGAGTATGTTCATTGTCTTAGCCCAATTCAGTCACTAGGAAGACGCTGCGATATGAGGCATTTGGAGCAACAGACTAAAAGTTACTCAAGGAAATGATCTCAGATATTGTTGAAAATTTAGAAAAAGAATCGATTACTTCCAAGTATATCTTTTAGGAGCAGTCATACTCTTAGAATATATGATATATGATTTACATATGTAATTGTGCATAGTGAAAAAGCAAGTCAAAAAAGGAATGTGTACCAAAAAGCCTCACTCACCTAAAATGGAATTAAAGAATAGCACCCACATTTTCCTAAGTTCCCTTATTCCTATGTATTTTTTTTCACAAATGCAATAAGGGACCACGAGTTTGCCTTTGACCTTCACATTTTACAGCTACATATTTCCTATAGAAAACCATTAGGAAATAAATTGCAGATTAAATTCTGAAAGTAGTCTGAGAAAACACAGTTCTTCAGTTCAGTTCCCTCAATCTCTGAGAATTTTCCATAAAATGCTAAAGAAGGGCTAAAAAGAAGCATCTAATTCAGAAGAAACTGGGGGAATCTTCATCTAATTCCTTATCATTCTAAATGAGAAACAAAGCTTGTCACTGATAGATTTTAAGACTGCCAAAGGTACCTACAAAAGAGTTATAGATAGAAATAAGCTCCATGTACTTTGTGTTCCCACAGTTAGAAATCTTGCTGAAATAATTCAATGTTAGTTTCATAAGGATAGTGCAATCAGTAAGAAAATGTAATTTTATGAAGCACCTACTAAGCTCATATCTATAGGAAGTGACCTTGAGAAACCCAGAGAATGAGAATACAAGTCTGTACAGGAAAATGACGAAGCAAGACAAAGGCCAAGAAGAACATGCCATATCATACACAGTAGCAGTGGTGGGGTCTATTGGAAACATCAGCATGAAGGCTTGCAAGGATATACATTGTTTAAATTCTGGAGGGGTGACACATTGTGGGGGTGTTTCAGAGAGGGGAAAGCTGAGAAATAACTCTTACTGGTGAGTAACAAAATGGAAGGCAGAAGGCAGAACTGAACATGAGAGACAGCTGGTAGAGTTAAGGGTGGTGAGGTTGGTTAGGAAGCCTCCTTCACTGGAGGCTTAGCCATACTAGACTTAGAGATACGATCCATTCATCTCTTCTAAGATGCAGCTATAACATAAAGGTTCAAAAATCCAAAACATCAGACAGGGTGGCTAATGCTGCCCTTTACTGGCTTTTGGCTCAAGAAAATTTTCTACTTTTCTATCCCTCAATTTCTTTATCTGTGTCATAGGGATATAAGAATACAAAGAGGTGTTTACAGCTCTTTGTTTCAACAAAACTCACATTATTGAGGAATAAATACTTTAAAATGAACAGTTGACAGCAATGGTCAGGAGCTATTACAGAGGTATGAAAACACAGAGGGGGCATAATTCAAGTACCCATAGCAGCAACTCAACTTTATTCCTCCTAGTCACTCATAACCCACTACTATTCTAACTTGATATCTGCTCAGAATTTGATGTTGAGGTACAAAGATAGCTTCAGATTTCCTCCACTTTCCTACCTAAGTGTTGACCTTAGATTGCTGCCTCTTGATTCTCAGAAACCACGGACAAATAAAAGACATAATGACAAGTTTTCAGGCTTCAAACTGGGTCTTCTTGACCGCTTTCTATGAGAGTTCTGACAGTTCATCTCACCTCTTGAATGGGGGATAAAGTTCTTTGTTCATGTGGGTAAGATTAATAGCTTTAAGGGGCATTTCTGAACATGAGTTAATATTCTCTCCAAATAGAAAAATTCCTTAGGTTTGAATTCTATGCATGTTAAAATGGGAGATTTAGGTCACCTTTTAACCTTTAACTCATCTTTCTTTAAAATATACATTCAAATATAAAATCTAGCACTTGCATACATTGAAGCAATTTATGATGGCTACCCTTTCTAACCCACAAGGCTTTGAGTTCAGGAAAAAAGGCTTGAATTACGAGTCCAACATTTTCATCATTGGCATTGGCACAGTTTCTTTCCAGATCATTTTTTGGTGTGTCCTAAAAATAGCTGTGTGCCGTTCAGAATGAATCATCAAGAATTCTAATCAAAAATAAAAATGTAGAAAGAAAAACTAAGCATTGATAGATTCCTATTTCAGGTAAATATCATTTTCCACTCAATTGAAGTTTTATCTTTTAAGCCTGTGCAATTGGAGAGCTCAAATACATTCCTTTCTTTGAAACAAATCAAAGTTATTTATGTCAAATATTCTACCTAATAGAGATGTATTGGGAACTGTAACAATTGGTGTGATAAAAGGAGAAGTAAATGATGCTTGGTTTCTGATCTTTGCTTCTGCAATAGACCTACAACTCAGAGTTACCTGTTTTTCATGCATTGCCATCGGCCCTCTGCTGATCAAATCTGTGTCCAATAAAGAGATGACCAGGCATGCGTACAGATCCTACCCAGCATGCGTTATTCATCAATCTCCCGAAAATTATTCTGCTTCAAATCCCTTAAAAGCCATCTATGTCTGATCTTTCAGAAGTAGTCAAAGACAATTTATGAATTTCTCCTTTCTGCTCTGATTTAGAAATAATTTCATAACTGCCCACTCTAATGTAAGTAAGGGGGGGAAAGTACTACAACATCATGGAAGCTGTGCCACAGCTGCCAAAACAGAGGCAGTGACTGCTTAAATGATGAATTTAGTGTCCTGGTTGTCATTTTTTGGAAAAACTAGAGGACAAAAAAAAAATCTATGCAAGCAATCACAAGACATTTGTAAAACATGTCTAATTCCTTTGTAACTCAGATGGTAACCCGCGTCCCTTTGTGAACTCAGGAAGAAATAATGCTGGGGGAAAGAAGATGCATATAGAAATACACTTCCATAAAAGAGGACGGCAGCTACTGCACTGGAAACCCCTACCTGCAACACCTCTCCCTGCAATTGCTCTAATGGTGTGTGTGTTTCTTGCTCTCTTGCAGGCCGGCCCGTAATGATCGTGGTAGAATATATGGAGAATGGATCCCTCGACTCGTTTTTGCGGGTGAGGTGCTCTTTTCTGGTGCCATTTAAATAAGCTATTCTGAGATCTATACTTGAAATCATTTATCATGACTTATTTTTTACATAATGTGCCGCATGGGTTTTCTGTGGAGAATGGCAGTATTTTCACCAGGTGCATTTCTCTGGCTCTGTGATGCCATAGAGCACTACTGAGGGGACAGGATGTACACATAATTATATCATTGATTTCTCCTATAACTTTACTTGCCACATTAATGATATATATATATATGATAATGATACATATATATATCAAATGATCGTACTATCAATTAAGAAGTAAAGATAAAACTCAATTGCCACTTATAGCTTTTCATGAAGTGGTATCACATTTACCACTTTAATATGATATTTTCTGCATTTTCTAAAATGCTGATCCCTTACACTGTTGTACATTGACCAAAATTCTGCCAATTTTGTCCCTCGTGTTCAGCCAGCAATATAAAGAGTAAAAGAACAAATAAAATTCCTTCAGCAGTGATATCTCTTAGAATAAAAACCTAAAACTCATTCTGTATAAGATGACTTCCCATGAATATCTGTCATGAAATAAAATAAAGCTAAGAGAGTCTCAACATTGCTTTTCAAAGTGTACTCAGCACGTGCTAAGTTTTAAAGCCCCACAATATGCTTGGAAAATATACGTTGATGGTGAAAAATGAAATGAACTATAAAAATATTCACTGAAGTAATTGTTTTTATCCCCAGGAGATGTGATATATTTGTATGACCGTGAACTCTTTAATATATCCAAAAAAAACATAAGTATTGTCTGTGCCTATGAAATGGCTAAGTTTTTTCATTTAGAATGTCTTGTCTTTCTTTGTATTTCCACCTCATTTTCTGTCCTGTGATACTGGGACATTGCATCTTGTTTGTCTCCCTTGATCTTATTTCCTCTTATTTCATTTGATTCCTGTCCTCTTCCTCCAACTGCTCTCAATGTTGGTGGGGATGGTGTATCTGTCCTGTGACTTGGGTGGATGTCCAGATTCAACTTCTGCAGCTGAATTCAGCAGCATCTTCAGGTTGTAATAAATACAAACTACATCCACAGCACACACTCTTAGCCAAGTGTGCTCTTTAAGGCAAAATGAAATTCATAGGTAGAGAAGATGAGCTGTTTGTTCTCTGCTGTGTCTATTTCAGGAGATTCTGCTTCATAACATGTGCTCATTTTACCTGTAAATGCTCTAAACTATTTGAGAATAATTCATCAGGGCCACCTGCAGAACTTAAAATACATGTACATTTATGTCTTTTCATTATTTTTGTCCAAAGCATATTTGATCAGGTATATATCAAATGACTTGTTATCTAATAATGTTTGGTGTAGGTTGGTTTTATACTTTTTGTAACAAGTACCCAAAGCCAAATACAGCAGCAAACAATGTAGCAGACATTCAAATTAAATTACTGCTGAAAATTAGACCAGATGCCTGGTAAGGAAAATTAGGCAAAAATGTTAGTTTCAGATATACATTTTATTCTACTTAACAAGGAATAAATAAATAATATATATAAAGAATCAATAATTAAAAGATATGACATCCTATATCACATGCTTATAAATGGTATATTCCATGGGCTAACTTTTCAAAACTACCATTTTTCAGCTCTAATTATACATCATATAAGTATCTGACAGTCTAGGAAGAAGCGAAGCTTTAATTAATGATGACCACCATTAATACCACTATGAGAATATAGAAGTCTGTGTCTCTTAATTCTAGCTCTGTCTTATACTGGCTGTGGATCCTTAGATGTGCTGGCAGCTTTCCTGTGTCTCTTCTGGTCCATGTGTATAATGGGCATGGTAAACAGTCACCTGCTACAGTTGTTAAAAGAACTTTATTGACTGTTGTAAAGTTTATAAGAAAAGACCCTCACATAAGTCTTCATGACTCCAAAAGCATGGCTCTGTACTGTGAGTTCTCTTCATTAAATTGCTATTTGATTCTCCTTGTAAGTCACTGTCAACTCCCCTCACCTAGTGGATATTGCCTCTGAAGATGCATGTTTCACTTAAATAAAAATTGTATCATTGAAATACACAAAGAAAATATTTCTAAAAGATTCAGAAACCAAATAGCTCATTTGAACAAAGGGGCTAAGGAAATGAAGAGATGGCTCTCAAGTAGAATTACATATGGCCAATAAGCATTTTATTCCTAGTCATTGAAGAAATGCAAATAAACACTACCTTAAGATTCCATCTCATCCCAGTCATAATGTCATTCATAAAGAAGACAAATAGCAAATTATGGGAAGGATGTGGACAGAACGGGACCCCTCATACACTGCTGATATGAACATAAACTCATCCAGCATCTATGGAAGTCAATAGGAGGTTAATCAAAATCCTGAAAATAGAGCCACCATATAACTCCACTCTACAACCTGAATATTTATCTGAAGGACTCCAATTCATATGGCATATAGATATTTGCACATTAGTGTTTAGTGCAGCACTATTTAAAATAGCTCAGTAACAGAACTAACCTATGTGTCTGTCAACAAAGGAACAGCTAAAATGTGGTGTGTATAGCCAGTGGAGCTTTTTCAGTTATAGACAAAAATGAAGTATGCTATTTGCAGAAAATTAGATACAACTTAGGGTAGTCATATTAAACTAACTGTCATTTCAGAATGACACATATCATCACATCTTCCCCTCCTATAGCATCCTAGTCACTGTTCCATTGCTGTGAAGAGACACAATGACCAAGGCAACTATTGTAAGAGAAAGCATTTAATTGGTGACTTGCTTACAGTTAGTTTCAGAGGTTCTGTTCATTACCATCATGACAGAAATCATGACAGCATGCAGGCAGATGCTGGAGCAGAAGCAAAGAACTACATCCTGACCCAAAGGCAGCGAGGGACTCTGGGCTTGCATGGACTTTTGGAGCCTCACAGCCCACCCCCAGCGACATACTTCCTCCAAAAAGACCACACCTCTTAATCCTTCAACTCCTTTCAACTAGTGCCACTCCCTGATAACTAAGCATTCAAATATATGAGACCACAGGGGTAATTCTTATTCAAACATATGTGTCCTAGATTTACATAGATGCATAAAATCATATCTGTAAATGTAAAACTAAAGTCAATATAAAGCTGTCTAGGGGGAAATTGAACTGATACAAAAAGAGAGGAAAAGGTGCGTGCAAGAGGGAATATGAGGTGATAGTTCAGTGTACATTATATACTTGTAAAAAACTGTCCTCATGTAACCCAATACTGGGTACAATGAAGGAAAACTTATTAATTCTAAGATAGCAAATTGTAGAGGTAGATATATGAATTCAAGTGTTCTTTAAAAGAAAATATTAGAAATACTTTCAAAAGTCTACAAGCATGCCGGATTTTTCTTCAAAATTAAAAAGGAACCTTAATTGACTTAAATACAAGAAGCATCTGAGCATGATTGCTCATACCTGTAATTTCAGCAATTCAGAAGCTGAGGCAGGAGAATTACCATGAGTTAAAGGCCATCTAGGGCTATGTAGTTAGCCCTTGTCTCAAAATTTATTGAAAAATGCAAAAAGACAAAAATAAGAATGAAGACAATTATAACCACTAACATCTTTACCCTTCTTTAAGATCCTTCTCCCTCTTTGCTATAATAATTCTTCCCTGGGAGCTCAGAGTATACTGTATAAACCCATGTCAACAGTGAGCTCTCAATTCTCCTTACCATCATATATATATATATATATATATATATATATATATATATATATATCCCATAAATTCTAAAAGCTAAGTCATTTTTCCAACCGCTGCTTTAGAATTTGATAATTGCAGCCTCTGTACGCACAAAAAGCAGGCCGTCTCTGAATGCACTACGTGGTGGGGGAGCCAGACATGGCTCATTAATAGCCTTCTGTGCTTACTGGAGGCAGAAACATTTCCCTTTGGTCTCCCACACTGTCTGAAAATCACTTCAATTTGCTATTTTATTATGAAGGAGTTGTAGCACAACTAAGTACAAGATTGCGACCCACTTGCAGTGCTGGTAGCTGGCTGGCTGGCTGTTATGTTGCTCCAAATTCATAAATCTAATGCTATTTGGGTCCCTGTGAACATTTTTCCTGATACATATTACCAGTGGGGATGCATGGTCAAGAGTTCGGTGGGTGAGAAGAAAAGAGAATTGGGGGTGTGTGTGTGCTTTTAGTTTAAAAATAAAATGCATTGCACCTTAGTGAGGAAATAAATCCTAAATCTGCCTACCCAGAAGCATGATGTCACAGGGTTTTCTGCCTTTGGCAATGGAATAAACTTATGATAATTAAGTGTAATCTTAACCACCATCCCTACACAGTATCTCTTCTGTGATACAGATGCATTTCATAAATAAGATTTATAGTATTTCAATGAATAGTGTCAGTCTCTAAACCTTATCAGTTCTGTTTTATAAAATGGGTGTAGCTTCCTTGTCCTATCTATAAGACATAGTCTCACTTATTAGTCCTCTGGCCACTACGATGTTTCTGCTCCCTCTTCCACTAGGTTCCCTGAGCCATGGGTGTAGGGGTTGCATTGTGTATGTGTCAATGTATATGTGTATATTTCAGGTACCTCACATCAATGGGTCCCTACATTTTGACCAGTCGTGGATTTCTGTATTGAGCTCCATCTGTTGCAAAATGAAGCTTCTTTGATACTCTTACCTGTGCACATAAAGATAACTATTTAAAATGCAGGTTAAGATTATGCTGATTTGGGAAAGCGCCAGTAGTAGATGTCCCTCTAAGTTTCCTGATTTCACTAGGTGCTACCCATAGATAACAGGACAGGTGAACAGTACCAGATATGATTTATCTTCTGCTTAGGGTAAGTCCATTTGTACAGCTGTTGATTACCTCCTAGATATGATTCCCACTATTGTACCTTCATGGCAATGCTTGGTCACGATAGCTGTGTGGTTCATAGGCATCACAGCTGGTAAGACTACCAATGCTTTCCTCCTTTAGCAGCTTGCATACTAACTTCCAGTACCGTGAAAGCCAGTCCTTGGGAATGAGGCTTTGGGGTCAGATCCAGGTCTAATTCTGTGAGTCCTGTATAAGAGGTACATGATGCCTTAAGCAATAATGACTCCAAGCGAGGCAACCAGGGGCAACAGAAATAGCTTGTATAGTTTGAAAAAACCTCTAGGAGTCACAGGGACAACAACTTGGAAAGAGGTTTTTCATAGTACTGGAAATTTTGTTAAATAGTCTATTGTTCTAGGGGGAGCATTATTACTCTGAGTGGAATAATGATATAACTTCATATAACACACATATACATGTGTGTGCCTTCATTTTAAATATATATTTATATGTATTGTATGGAATTTTAAGTAAAAATATAAAATAATATTATTGAAACCCAGTATCTATTATCCAGTTATACCTACTTAGCCCAGTTCCTGAAAATAATCATACTACTAATATCTATTCTTAAACTTCTTCAGTACATTATATTATTAAGCAATATACACAAAACACATAGGGCATCCTACATATAAAGCAGTACCAGCAATGTCATCTGAAATAGTATTCTTGTATGTTTCAGAACATATCCCTAAGAATTTTGTAATTGTTTTTCAATTCATTCCTTCTCCTTTTATCAATGGTTTTGTTTTCTACCACTAAAAAGGCCTAGATATACCTCAGGAATATGAGTATTTAATAATGCATGGCACTCATATCAGCATTTCAAAAGCAATATGAGTCATTTGAAGTGCTCCTTGAACAAATGCAAAGCAAATATTAATTTAAAAAATTAAAGGAGTCTTTTAAATATTTATGTCCTCAAATTATAAATCTAGTAAAGATGGCATTTTACCTTATGCTAGTTATTTATTAATAATGAGAGCTGAATTTTATTAGCATACTTTTCTTGAAAATTGTGTGTGCCTGGTTATATTCATGCAGAGGCACAAGAATGAAATTAATCTGTATCATAGTCATTTAATGTTCAACAGTGAAAAAATGTACTTACTAATAATGCTCCAAACCATAAAAGTTATAGTTGAATCTCATCTTAATTAATTTTAAGAGGAAATAGGTGAAACTTAATGCACAACAATGTTATTATTTAGCATATCTGTTCCAACTTAGCAATAAACCCCACCTAAAATTACTGTGACAACTATTGTTCAATTGTGGGAGAGCATTGTGTGTTAGAACCTATACAAAGCTGGCAGCACTTTTCTGGTTCCATTGATTTTCTTTCAGATGGAATACACCTTAACTTCCTTAGCCTTCTTTTTCATCCCAGGCTGTTGGGTGACTTCATATTTTTTTAATTTGTACAAAGTAATGAATTTCATTATGTCATTTTCATACTTGTCTGATTGTTTTTATTTTTAAATAATGTTAATGTATCAATAGCCCAAACCTGTCTCATTAGAATTTCAGTGCTGTGATATGCGGTATCATCCATCCTGTGAGCGTGAAATGAGCCTTTACTAGTCTACTTTCTATTCATCCTTTTACATAAAAGAATTTTTGCTGATTGGTTTAATTTGAATTTTTGAGAATTTCATGCATGAGCACTATAATACCTCATTTCTACCCTTCTATGGTGCCTCCTGTGTCATCCTCACTCCCTTGAATTTGTGACCTCCTCTGTAATTATTACTTTGAACTATTTATATGCTTATACAACCTACTGAGTCCAACTAGTGTTTCCTTTATGTACATATGTTAGGGCTGATTGCTTTCTGTTGATAAACTGAACAGTTCATGCCTGGAGAAATCTTGATGCCCCCTGCCTCAGCATCCACTGTCTGTAACTCTTCATCTAGCAATTTTATGTAAGGAAACTTTTCCCATCCATGCTGAAATGTTGATTGATGTAGCCTTGTACATGTCTTGTGCAGGTAGCCATATTATTGAGAATTCATAGTTGCAACATCTGTATCAAGTCCAGAAGACACTCAGGCAGCAGTCATCCTGGTGCTCTGAATCTTACAAACATTTACCCACCCACCCCCAACCCATCCAGGATGTTCCTTGAGCCTAAGGTGTAAGGATTGTGTTGTAGATGTCCCCACTGGCAATGGGAATTCTACGCTCACTTATTTTCTATATTTTGACTGCTTATGAATTTCTGTAACACCCTTCATATGCTACATAAAGAAGCTTCTCTGATGAGGGGTAAAAGCTGCACCTATCTATGGGCATAAGGGTGACTATTTAGAATACAGTTAAAAGCTATATTGATTTGACAATATAAAGGTAATAGGTTCTCCTCTACAGTATATAACCTCTCCAGCCTTCTTAGAAGGGTTTACGGTAAAAGACATGAGTTCTGGAATACTGAAGAGGCCTTAAGTCCAGTTTGGAAGCCCCCTGGTTACCCATATAATGTAAGTGTCACTATTGTACCATTGAAAGTATCATTTTGTCTGTGAGCTCACAATAGTTTATATGATTGCTCCTCCCTCTCTTCAACTGAATTCCAGGAGCTAAGCCTGGTGTTTGGCTGTGGCTCACTGCATCTGTTTCCATCCACTACTGGATCTAGATTCTATGATGACAATTAGAGTAGTCACTAATCTGATTATAGGGGAAGGCCCATTCAGGCACTCTTTCCACTATTGCTAGGAGTTTTAGCTGGGGTCATCCTTGTGAATTCCTGGGAATTTCCCTAGCACCAGGTTTCTCACAGACTGAACTGACAGCTGGGGAACCTACATGGTAGCAAACTAGGCCCTCTGAATGTGGATGACAGTTATGTGGCTTGATCTGCTGAGGGGGGTGGCAGTGTAACCAGGACTTGTCCCAGGTGCATGAATGGGCTTTTTGGAGCCCCTTCCCTATGATAGGATACCTGGCTCAGCCTTGATGCAGTGGAGAGGGGCTTGCTTGCAACTGGGTATATCAGACTTTGTTAACTCCCCCAAAGAAGGCCTTCCCTGCTCTGAGAAGTGGATGGGGGGAGGGGAAGGTAGGGGAGCTGGAAAAATGAAAAATGAAAAACATTTTAAATAAAAAATAAGCATCTTGTCAGGTTGGTCATTGTTGTGGCTCAGAGGTCTGCTGGGAAGGACTGTTGGTGATATTACCTTTAGCTACTTGCATGGCACCTTCTGGTACTATAATAACCAGCTCTCAGGGGTGAGACTCCCGGCTGACTATCAACTTGATTTATCTTAACTTCTGTGACAAAAGGATGTTGTATCTAAAGAAATAGGGTTTGATTTTAATTCCTATGAGGCAACTGAAGACAATGGCAATATCCTGTATTGTCTTGAAGGGTCACTTCAACTCTCCCGATCAATAACTTGAAGGAAGGTGTTCTTTGCTTGACACTGGGGTTTTTGTTAGATACTCTCCATAGAGTATCCTGAGGAGAGCATTATCATCCCATTGGTGGCAACCCCAATACTGTGTGTGTGTGTGTGTGTGTGTGTGTGTGTGTGTGTGTGTGTGTGATATGTCTATGCATGTGTGTACATGCCTGTGTCTGTATCTATGCCTGTGTGCATGTCTATGTGTGTGTGCACATGCCTGTGTGTGCATGTGTGTGTGTGTGTGTGTGTGTGTGTGTGTGTTATGTCTATGCATGTGTGTACATGCCTGTGTCTGTATCTATGCCTGTGTGCATGTCTATGTGTGTGTGCACATGCCTGTGTGTGCATGTGTGTGTGTGTGTGTGTGTGTGTGTGTGTGTGTGTGTGTGTGTGTGTGTGTGTACTCCCCAATCTCCCCCCACATTTGCCTCTTTGTAGTGCACCTTGATCCTGTTATTACACCTCTCTAGAGCTCTCTCTCCTCCTCTTCCCCATTATCCCTTTCTACTTTCCTGCCTTCAGTTATACACTGAAATCTAATATATGGTCCACAAATAAGTAAGAGCATCCTCTCTAGAGCTGAGGAAGGAGACTTTAACTGCAGAGGGAGGCAGGGTGTTATACGCATGGAGAGGAAATAAATAAATAACACAAGAACATTTTTAAAAGCCATGGGAAACATTTTGTTTTATTTACTTTAAAACGTGTATGTTGTATGCATGTACTTATGTGTGTATAGTCTAAATGTAATTACTCCACACAGGTTGATAATGTTGTTCCCCAAAAGAATAGAATATCTAACAAAATCTCCATTTCTAGGCATGGGAACCCTCCCTTCAAATTGTTGGTCAGAGGGAGTCCAAGAGACTCTCCAAATAAGACCGGATGTTGCTATTGTCCTTACTCACTTCCTAAAACCTGAAAGCATGATGCTGTCGCTGAAGACACCACATACTTTGGACACAGAATTTGGGGAACTCAAGCTAGAACTGACCCAGAAACCTCATCCCTCAGGACTATCTCATAGTATCCAAAGATGCTATGAAAGCTAATAAAGAAAAAAGGAATTAATAATCCTACCTAGTTGTAAAAGCTACAAATGATAATGGTTGGACTGGTCAAATAAAATACTGCCCACAGTAAAATAGTAGCTCTTTTATCTTGAGGAAAACTAACATCTGATTAGTTAAGGCCCATTTGATAGGAAATCCATGCAGGGTATTATACATGTGGCCAATTTAACATATGAATGGCGATGTCATAAGACCTTAGAGAAAAACCCACTACTGCCATTTTCCTAAAACAATGTATCATTTCTATCTGTATTCTAAACACTTATCCTTATATGCACACATAAGTATAACTCTCTTCTTTTTGCATCAGATGGTGACTGTTGCAGAGATTCACAGCTGGTCTAAGTGCAAATGAGTGACCATAGGGTACTCAATCTCGGTTGATACATTTAAAATGCAATACTCACACCTAAGGCTCAGGGATAGTCAGGGAAGTGAGGGCTCAAAGACTGTATGAGTCTGCAGACCACAAAATCTGCTGTGGTGTAGTATCTTCTAGACATGACCAGAAAGCTGCATTTAGCAATAATAATGAAAAACGTCATAAATTTGAGAGGGAATCAAGAAAATGATGTAAATACAGTACTCACATATGAATTTCTCAAAACGTTAAAGTTAGAAAGAAAGAGAAGATCCTGTGTTTGTGTGTTTGTCTTCCAGGTCTTGGTCACTTCACTTGATATAATAGTTTCCAGTTCCATCCATATACCTTAAAATTTCATGGTTCCACTTACTTTACAGTTGAATAAAATTCTATTGTGTATATAGACGACATTTTTACTATTCAATCATAGGCTGGTGGATATCAAGGCTGACTCCATTTCCTGGAGGAAGTGTTATTATGAAGGAGTAGCAATGAGTATGGATGAACAAGTATCTCTGAAGAACACTATCAAGTCCTTTGGGTACATGCCAAGGAATGATATACCTGGATTATATGTCAGATAATTTTCAACTTTTTGGTGATTCTCCCCACTGATTTCCATAATGGCTGCTCCAGTTTGCAATCCTATCAATGATGATTGAGGGTTTGCCTTTCCCTGAATCCTCAGCAGCATTGGTTTCCTTCTCTCTCATTCTTTTTTAAATTAGTTCATATGAATGAGTATTTTGTCCACATTTATACCTGTGCACCAAGTATATGACCAGTGCACAAGGAGGCCAGAAAGAGCATTGCATGCCCTGGAAATGGAGTGACAGATGGTTAGAAGCCTCCATGTAGGTGCTGGTAATTGAAACCATATCATCTTTAAGAACAGCTCTTAATCAGAGAAACCTCTGCTCATCCCCATCACTTTTCTTAGTCTTAACCATTCTGACTGGGGTACTTTTAAATTGACATACAATGTAAAAATTATACTTGTAAATACAGATATTTTATGTACCTATCGCACTCCTCTATGGTCTTGCTTCTAGGTTTCAATTATACAAGAAGTTCTGCATTTACATAACTAGATACTGAGTTCTTTGCAAACATGCACAGATATATTCTACAAATCCTTCCCAGAGCCATACTGTTGTACTTCAATGATGCTCAGCCCCAAATGCAAGCCCAAACAATTTTAAATTTTCTTGGCTTCACATAAAGGCTGTACACAGTGAGTTACATAGATTATGTTCAGAAAAACCCTACTAAAAAGTTTAAAAAGAAAAAATCCCAAGTTTAATAGTAAGCTTGATGGGCTTAAGCTATATTATATTCAGATCCATTTTAAGTTCTTAAATGTAATTCAGAAATTTAGCTGACATGCTTCATAAATCTGTATCTACTTTTCTTCCTAGATTTTGTAGGAATAGAAAAAATTACTTTTAGTTTCTTTATGATTGAAATTTCTGATTCTGCCTGCTGTCTTCTTTCATCTATAACTAAGAATACAACTTTCAAACATAAATTCCAAAGTCATGATGCCTATCACAGAATGGCTTTGAGATATTTATTAAGCATTCATAAAAATTTTAAGACTTTCAATAGGATAACTACAAAAAAATCAACAGACTTTTCAGCAGAAAATAGACAATAACTTTTATTTTATTCACTTAGTATTTTACTAGTCTTTCAAACTTACAAATAATCCTACCTGTTTCTTTTTTGAGATTCAGAAACATGCTAAATAGTCATAGCATGGCCAACTTTCTGATTCAGAAATACATAAGCACTGGATTTTAGCTTTAAACTTTAGTCATAAATGTAGCCCTCCATGGACTGTCTTCTTCAAAGCCACCTATAAATACACTGCTTAGAACTCAGAATACATTTTCCCACAAATATTTCTCTTGAAGATATCACATAAGTCCCTAGATAGACCCATAAAAGTCTCTTTTACAAGGAGCCCAGATAAAGGAGGTAATGTCCAATAGGAAGTGGGGCTGGGAGTTTCCTATAAAGATGGAAGAGAATACTTTCCTTCCTTCTTCTACACAACCTTCCTCTGCAAACTTTTCTTCAAGGCATTTTACTGTCCTATAGCTCTGTCTTTGTGTTTTTACCCAGGTCCTCAAATACTCAGTTCTTCTGCTATAAATCCCTGTGGTACAGAACACAACCTCTCCCATGCCCTAGGGCCCCAAGGCTAGACCAGACTCCACTTTTCCACAACCACTCGTAACTTCATCCGACCCAGATCTAAGCTCTCATCTCCTCATTTGTACTTATCTTAGCATATAAAGCTTGAGGAACTTATGCTAGCAGATTACTCAGCGGTGTTACTCACATTCTTCCTGGAGAGTTTTCATCTTGTGTGCATTTGTAAGCCCAAATAGATGTTAGCAATAGAAAAATAGCCATCAAAACAAAGGAAGAGAAAGCATAAAGACAATATGAGTGGAGATATTTTGGGAACAAGGGACTAGAGAAGCCAAAGGCTAGCTCCTCTGGCTATGTTCTCATAGACTATAATCTTTTTCTCTTATGATCTGATGACAATCTTGTTTTCTCACAGTAGCATCTGGTAGCACAGAAGTGGGGTAGAAAGAGGCTTGTAGTTCCCAGGTTTTATACACCAGTTTTGTAAACCAATTCTTTCTTTTTCTTTTTTTTAATATAGTAGTTTTACTTATTCTTTGGGGACTTCTATTTTATTAAGAATTTATTTTTTGAGAACCTCATACAGAACATCTACAATGTTCACGCATGTCACTGTCCTTCCAATTCCTTCCATGTCTCCTCCTTCCTGTATTTATGATCTCTTCTTTAATTACTACTGTTACATATGAATATATACATATATATATATATGTGTGTGTGTGTGTGTGTGTGTGTGTGTGTGTGTGTGTGTGTGTGTGCATATGCACGCTTGTGTATACAACCTATTGAGTACATTTATTGTTGCTTGGGTGTATATGTAGCCCAGGCTAACCACTTTGAATTGAACACCCTTTGTACTATCACTTCCCTTCCCTGGAAGTGATTGATATTTCCCTCTCTCAGCAGCCTTTGATCCTTTCATCTAGATGAAGAATCATGAGGGATTTTTTTCCCTTCCATGTTGGCATGGCAACTCCTGTTGTCATCACACCAGTCTTGTTCAGGAAAACATACTGCGCCGATTTCATGGGCTCCCCTTCCCTGTTATGTCTGGAGAACACAATCTAGTAGCAGACATTCTGGTCCTCTGAATTGTTACTGTCTTTCTTCCCCTTCTGTGATTTTTCCCTGAGCCTTAGGTATAATGGTTTCATTGCCAATGTATCAGTTAGGATTGGGTGCCGCCAGAATTTTATACTTGAATACAATGTATTTTTATCTTACTAGTTTCTTCCAACTCCTCTAGCACCCTACCCACATTCTCCAAGTGCATAGTCTATTCTCTTGCTTATGTAACTCCCAAGGCTGATTAATACTGGGCATATATTCATGGGTGTGGAACCATCAACAGGGGCATTGTAAGTCTCGTAGGGGCAATACCACTTGAGAAAAAAGATTTCCCTATCCAAGCAGCCATCATCAGGTACAAGTGGGACCTTGTGAGCCCTTCCCCTATGCCTGTTGGAATGTTGACTGTGCAGGTCAACCACACCTGTTAGGAGTTTCATGACAGCAATAATCATATCATGTCCACAAGACATGCCCTGGTCTTCCCCAAATGCTGACTTTTATAATCATTCAGCCCTCTGTTCATCGATTTTCCATGAACCTAGAGAGGAGTATGTTATGCATGTCTCGTTTGTGTGTGAGCTCTCTGCAGACACTTGTTCTCTGCACTTTGGCTGTGAGTCTGGGTCTTAATTGCCAGATACTGCAAAGGGGAGTTTTTCAGATGAAAACTGAGAACTTCCTGGATCTGTGCATACAGAGATCCTTATCAGGGTGTGGTCAGATACTATGACCATTTAGCAAAATAATAATAAGAGAGTCCCCTTAGGAGCCTTGGGCTCATTGGCCATAGGTTTTTGACAGAAATTATAGTATATGACATGAGTTTCCTATAAACCACTTCTCATACAGCCATTTACTGCATAAGTCAGAGTTTGGATATAATAATTTTTCCAGGTTTCACCTAAGCCTTCTAATTGTCATTCTGGCTTGATTTTATATAACATTCTTAATTTTTATTGCACATTTAATGATCATTTTCTTGTAAGTATACAATATGCTTTGAATACATTCCCCCCAGCCCCCACCTACTTCTCTTTTCTTATCTGTCCCCCTCCCAATAGACAGTTTTGCTTCTGCTTTCACATTATCTGTTTGTGTATAACTTTATGTGACTATATAAAACCTAGGACCAACAAACAGTAGAAAACATGTGAATCTGTCTTTCTGAGACTGTCTTAATTTAGTTACTATGATGATCCATTTTCCATAATTTCATTCGTCTTAACTGAAAGAAAATCCCACCATGTATGTTTTAAAAGGTTGCAATCATGTCATGTAACTTGTAGTAGGTAAACAAAAAGGTGCTCTAACATACACATGAAACAAACTTAAACAGCTTCTTTTTAGACCTTAAAGCACTGTTATTATCTAAGAATGCTTATTACACCATGTGTGTGATTTATTCACTATAGGAAACCAAGGTCTTGTGCTGAGTATTGGATCCTCTGTAGATATGTGTTCAATGAATAATGTGTAATTTTAGAAATTCTGCTCAAGAGTACCAGCTTGTCATCAACTGACATAATGTTATCATTCATAGTTAACCTTTCTAGGTCATAAATCACTAGAAAGATCCACCTTTTATAGAGTATTGCACATTTTTCAGCAAGAGCTTGAGAAATTTGATTTATACTATGGTATTCAGATCTTTTGTACTTTCAAAAGCTATTTTGTTAGTGATCTCAGTATTACCAAGATTCTTCAATAATAACCTCCCAAAATTTATAACAGAAATGTTAGATGATACCCCCCCTTTCTAGCTCTATAGCAGAAATGCAAGGATCTGTTATTTATAGTCAAAGGATCTTGCTTTTAAAAGTGGAGATAGCTCCAAGTGTAATCAGCATTTCAAAGCATGTTCACATATGATATTCTTGGGGGAAATCCTAGCAAATCTAACTTTCTATGGAAAAAATAGTTCAAGAAACATATCTTACTGCTTACAGGGGATTTGAATGACTTCTCTCTCTAAGAGAAAAATGTATTCAGCAGTTTAATTCAGTGAATATGTCTTGAGTATTTGTCACTTGTCAGTCCTGGGATAGACCCTTAAAGTTTAAGAATGAACATAACAAGATAAGTTTGATTCTATAGAAGAAATCGACTTTCCTAAGTCAGTCTTTTCTTCTGTTCAGTTAATCACAGGCTTTGCCAATCAGCTTCTAAAATAAATCTTGAACTTCATTCAAGGCAGTATCTCTTTCTTGGATTATCCTATTAACTTCAAAACTTACCTCTCTGCTTCCACTGTCCACATGAAAGTAAAAATGCAGCATTTTTCACTTACTATGACATCATTCTCCACCTTTTCCTCCTATTTTGAATAGACTTTAACTATGATGACTTCTGTGGCTCTCCTTGACTTTACCTTATCAACCTTCTCAGATCCTCTCTTGCTCTCCCCATGTAACAGATCCTAGCCTCCCTGGCTTTCCCTTCTCTTGCCAAACTAACTCATTCTTAATCTGAGCCATTGGTATGTACTGAGAACCATTCCCAGTCTCCACTATAAAATTCTTTGTTTTTTATCATTCTGTCATATTTTTTACTGTTATTATTTTAAATTATCTTACTTATTTTTACTGTTTTATTTTCTATCTCTCTAGTATAAGCACCTTTCTTGGTTTGGGTTTTCACGTTCACCTGTACCAATCATTGCCCCATAGCAGACACTTTGATGAGTATAGTCCCAAGGCATATATTTATACTAAAGGAAATTTAAAAAACAAAACTTGTCATAAAAGGCTCAGGTGAAGGGAAAAAATCAGTATCCCTTGATGAGGGGACTGTATAAGCCCAGCATATTAGCTGTTATCAGTTTAAGGAGTGAACTGAACACACAAGAAAGATAAATGAAATTAAGATGGGGACTGAAAGATCTAAAGAAAAGTCATAATTTCATATTCATGATGGAAACATTACAGATTGTTCTGTTACCAAAGATCACTAAAGAGTGTCAGGCAATGACAGAATATGATTTTGGTTTCCATAGGACCTGTACATACAAAAAAGCAAAACTCAACAGACTGTTATATGGTGACTTTGGACAGTGTGACACTCTATCCAGTATTTTTTTCCTAAGCTTGACCCAGCTACCTCAACTCTAAGGAGAATGAACGTTGAAAAGCTTAATGTGTCTGTGGGTGCAACTCACAGAGAAGGGCCTTGAGAACCATCAAAACAGCTGGAGTTGCTGCAGAGATGATGTGACATGCCAGTGACAGCTAAGATCTAGAGGGTGCTGTTCCCCCAGGGCCTAAGGAAGGGTGTGCTGGAGCTCTCTGCAGCTTTCAGAATAGCAGTCATTATTATATATAGCTCTCAGAAAACCCTTCCAATCAGGATCACCCTTCCTGTCAGTTAGAGGGTACATTCCCTGCTCCTCAGCAGTCAGGATGAGAAAGCCAAGAAAGAACAGGGTGAAAACAAACAGAATCCTAGTTACTAAGTTCCAAATGCATTGTGTAAATATGTCACCTTTACTTGCTTTCATTTGGACCTGCCTTTCGGGGAAGAAACCATATGTCATATAAAAAAAAATCACACTTTCATTTTGATTAATCTCCAGGAGGAAGCCCAGAGATATTAAATTTCAGTGTTCTCACATTTTTCTCCACCCCTCGTAAACAATTCAATTGAATTTGAATTAATATTTATCAAGCACTACGCTGTGGATGGTGGATGCTGTGACAGAGTGCTGCATAAAAGGGGTAAGGCTTGCCCAGCCTTAAGAAAACAACCTATTTTAAAGAAAACAATAGGAATATCACAGCAGTAGCACTCGGTACACCCCGAGACACTAAAGAGGTTTGTTTAAATTCTGTCACTCTTTATTAACCACACACAATATTCAAGAAAGCCAAGTCCTGAACTGAGTTTGTAAAAGTAATGTCAGCGAGTAGAAAGTGGGGTATAGGCTTTGTTGGGAGAACACAGTTACATTGTTTCTAGAGAAAAATAGTATACAGTGCCTCATTTGTAAATCAATGAGGCTATTGCTCTTACCTAGACATAGAAAAATAGAATGGCTTTTGTTGAGTTTTCTGGAATGTTCTTCTTTGCTTGGTTTGGTTTAATGCTCTCAGAGATTGGTTGCAGCATACTTCATTATGCTAAATAGTGCTGCCCAAACTAGCCAAGGCTAGATAAAGATGAGGATAACTCTTTTTTTTTTGATAACCCTAATACATAAGAATTCATGCTTTCATGCTCTCTAACTCAGAGCCCCATAAACTTTTATACTCACAATTCCTTTCACCCTTTTATTCCTTTTATATAACATATATATGTAATAAAAAACATGTAGAAATTGGCCATTTACTAGTAATAAATCATGAAGAAGTTGTTTGGTTTAAATCAATCTCTTTGCAAATGCATGGCTTCATTATCCTTTAAAGACAAAAGGAAACTCACACTAATGAGAGGGATGTGATTATTTATCTGCTCATAAAGAATTAAAACTTGGGGGCTGGAGCGATGGCTCAGCAGTTTATAGCCCTTGCTCTTGCCAAGGATCCAGGCTTAGTTCCTAGTACCCACATGGCTGCTCACCCATTAGTGACTCCAGTTTTTAGGAGATTTGACTCCCTCTTGTGACCTCCAGGGGCACCAGGCATGCATACGGTAGATGCACGTACATGCATGTAAAACACTCGTGTACATTAGTAAATAAATATTAAAAGGAGAACTAAATAGTGATGCTAGGGAGAAACTCAGGGGGTAACACTCTGGCAGTACAAGTGTAGTGGAATGAGTCTGAGTCCCCAGAACCCACACAAAGCCAGGTGTGTTAGCAACTGTGTTCATAGGGCTCCTCTGGCAAGATAGGAGGCAGAGAAGAGAAAAGAGCATCTCCAGATGCTCATAGGCCAGACAGCCTGGCGATTACTGAAGTGAGCAAGATATTCTGCTCCAATAAGATAGAAGGGAAAGACAAACACCTGAATTAGCCTCTGACATCCACATGCATGGCATGGCATGTGTGTGCCTACACTCTTCATGCACTATTCATGAACAAACATATGTACACATAATATATACATATTATCTTGAAATAATTAGATCTTTTTTAAAATTGAAAATATCTTAAAATAATTGAATCTATGCTGAACACTTGAAAATATAGAACACAGAGCATCTTCAGTGGTTTCCATAGTTCATCGATGTTTTGATTCAGAATCGTCAATACTGAGAGTATTACTTTATATAAATATGTAACACAAAATGGCAGTATATTTAGCACCAATTCAGATATTATTAGAAATTCTGTCCTAATTCCAAACTAATGTATATTAAATGATTTCCTGTGTGAATCTCACCTCTGCTCCTTAATTAGCAAATTTTAAACTCAACCATTCTAGTATAATGCAATCCAAAAATATACTTATGTGCTTGAGAGAATTGTGCAAGAAAATATTGTCTTTGTTTTCCATAATTAAAGCATTATGTTTTCATAACATCAGAAAACTTTACATTTTCGGTAAAAACACTGCAGTTCATAACATGTGTGTCTTGTATCTGAGCTAATGTATTTCAAACAGTATCCCCTGGCACTGCAAGGCATGACAGCATGCATCCTACAAAGTGCATACGTGTTTTCAGAGTGAGGACCGCAGTGAAGTCCCAACAACACAACATGAGCAAACACTGCTGGAAATGCCTGGATTTGTCACACAAAGGTTTTTAATTGATTTTTGGTTGTTGTATATTCTTAAGAGTTTTGCTGCTATCAGATATTGCTGACCCCACACCCAATCACATGACCCTATATAGAGTTGGAACCTATAGTTTAAAAAGCTCTATTGTGTATTATTTATAAATCCTAACTCCACCAATACATGAAGGTGGTAATAACTACACTTAGATCCCACAGTCGATAATTAAATGGAAAAGTACCTGTAAGACTTAAAATTGCCACTGGTGTAGAGTGATTTATAAATGTTGTGTATTTTCCTCAGGCCAATGTGGTAGCAATTAAGACATACCTGCCCCAAACAGTATTATTTAATTACTTTTGGAGCTTACCTTTCACCTGAGTGATATGCATAATGGATGGATGGCAAGCTAAGCAGACAAATTGAAAGATACAGAAATTGTAACTAATAGCTAATCAGGGTAATAGATTATAAAAAGAATATTTGCATTAAAAAACTACCATGTTAGGGTAATCTCTCATTCTGAAAGTATGTCCTATATTCTGGGAGTTCTGGCACTTTGCACTTTAATGTCTTTTACCCGAGTCCCTATCTTGGAAGTAACTGTGGCTACAGAAAGTTGTATAACCAAAGGCTATTAGACTTTTGCAGGGTCAGTCTGAATTGGTAATTGATTATTGCCAAATATACAAGCCCGAGCCCACCCCTGAAGGACTATTTTTAATGTACTTCCATATCATGTTCCCCATGTCCAGTCCTGCTTTTAGTCTGTCTTGAAGGTGTTGATCTTGCAAGTATGTAATCACGGTCAAGATTTAGGGAAATGACTGTTTTGCTGCTATACTAAGGACAATTCAGCTTTCTATGCATGTGTCAAAGACCATAAAAGTAACAATCTACTTTTACTTGCATGTTGCTGTCTTGATTCATATTAGTCTCCTGACCTTTTTTAACCTATTTTGCCATGTTCTGCTAATGATAAAAAACAGATAGATGTATGTCATGTTATTATGAAAGTGGCTTTGATTATATGGACTCCAAAGGAAAAGCAGTTAATCAAAGTCTCTTCAAGTGTTGATAACAACATTAAAATAAACCAATAAAAACTCCCAGGCACAAACACTAAAGCATGGAAGTAATTTAAATACTCATCAACTTTAAATGTATGTGAAATGAAGGAAATGTAACAGTACAGATCAAACACTGAGATGTACTACAACACCAAAGAATCTCAGAAACATCAGGCTACAACATAAAAGAAGATAGTCCTAAAGAGCTGCCCATTTCTGCTTAGGAAATAGTGAGAGCAGGTAGAACCCCATTGTGGTAGAAAGTAGGGTGGTAGTTGCCTACGTAGCAGGATTATTGAGCATAGCAGGTTGTGATGGTCCACAGGAGGTTCTCTTGAGGGTGATGAAAAAAATTCTCAAGTTCTAGTAAGTTAAGTGCTTTAAAAGGATAAATGTTATGCTATTGGAATTCTGTTTTACTAAAGCTGGTGAATGTGATTAAATGTTGGTGAAGGCATGATAACGGAACCTTTAAATAGCATTGGTGGGAATGTAAACCAGTGCAGCCATTTGAAACCCAGTATGAATCATCCTCAAAAAACTAAAACGAGAACTGCCATATAACCCACTCATGGGTTACAGCCTGAAGGAATCTAAGGCACCATAAAACAGAGACACCTGTACAGACCTACATCACAGCACTTTCACAATAGACCAATCATAGAGGCAGCATGGGAGCCCATCAACGTGTACACAGCAGACAAAGCATAGTACATATAAATAGTGGTCCATTCTTCAGCCACTGAGCAAGAATGAAACCAATGTAATTATTCTAGAATATGGATGGAACTGAAGATTATCATGTTAAGCAAAATTAGCTACTCTGATAAGAGTGGGAAAGATGGCTCAGTCAGTAAAATACCCACATAAGGGATCTTAGGTTGTAATCCCAGCACCCACATACAGGACAAGTTGCAGCAGTGCACATCTGCAAGCCTGAGGCTACAGAAGCAGAGCTGGGAGGTAGTTCACGGACAGCCAATGTAGGTGAATCAGGAAGTTGCAGGTTCTGTGTGTGCCTTGGCCTCAAAATAGCAAATTTTAGAAAAGGTGGACAGTAATAGAAGACACCAATTACATACACATGTGCAAACACACACACACACACACACACACACACACACAGAGAGAGAGAGAGAGAGAGAGAGAGAGAGAGAGAGAGAGAGAGAGATTGGCAAGTTTTAGAAACATAACATTTCCTGTCATATATAAAATTTCAGGAATAAAGGCAAGTTTAACCAAAACACAAAATCACTAAGATAGAAATTGGTGGGGTGGTGGGGTACCAGTGATGAGAAGAAAAGCAGGTGATGTGCATGAACAATAGGATGGTAATTATCAATACAATGCCTTGTATATGTGCATGTAAAGGCCATAATAAGCTCACTATTTTTACAGTTTGTATTTGATAATAAAAAGAGACATACTTTTTAAATAGTAATTTTGTTCTTTGTGGCATCTTCAGGATAGACTGGAAGCTGCATTTCCACATGGCTTTGTATAGCTCTTTGCTCTTATGTAATAGGTTTATGGAGTAACAACATATTTTTCAGAAAACAGAATTTTCTGAATCATTATTGTTATAAAATTCCATGTAATAGTAACAAAGATTCATTAACTATTAACAGTTATTAAAACAATCCAGGAGGTGGCTATGTATTTTATAAGTGAGTCTCGTGAAAACTCTAGGTTGGATCACTACACTTGTACAAAGAAAAGAAAGAGGCTCTTATTTCCTCATGGTCTGTGGACTCTTCCTACTGTTTAGGAAGAGTCTGCCTGACAACTACTATGATCTGGAGGAACTTTACTTGTTGAGAAAGAAGAATTACCTTTAAAGTGTAGTGTAATCCTTTCCAGAAAAATAGAATTTATGTTTTCAATTCTCAAGTTTTGAGATTCCTAATGGAAGAGAGGTAGATAGAACACATGATAGAAGAGGCCGATTTCCATCTAATGGTGGACTGTCTATGAAGATGGATTGGGAACATAAAGGGCTAATAACACCAAAGGTTTTCTTTGGTAGGTTATCTTTTGTACATTAATTATACAGAAGAGCCTACTTTAATAGACACACTTGCTGTGAGGAAGGTACTTTTAAGAACAGCTTCCTTTCTCTACTCTGCACTTGACTTTGGAGATATAATCAGAGAGCTATCAGAAAGATAAGATGATATGATAAGGCCAAGTTTACACCATTGATATATAAGTTTACTCTTCTAAATAACCATGGGACTGAATTATTGAGGAAGCAGTGTCACTGTGAGAGAGGCAGTAGGTCTCATCACCTCTGTGCCTAAGTTATTCTCTGGTTTTTATCAAATATTTATAACAAACAGCATGTAACACAGATAAACATTAAATGCCCTTATGTGTGTTTCTACTATATAAGATAATATCGGCTTAATGTCATATATATATATATATATATATATATATATATATATATATATATCCCCTTTAAATACCTTTCATGAATTAATTTGGCTTGGTATATAAAGATGACTTGAATCTTTTATGTTTCTCTGTAACTCGTTGAAGGCAACAGTCTCCAAACAATTAGTAAGTTGATATACATTATGTTTGCATCTCATCTGACACCAAGACTACTATCTGCGTTGGACTTTGCCTGTGCTTGCATTTTTGCACAGAATACAGTTGGACTGCTCTTACTCTTTTGTAAATCATGCATTGTTTTCTCCTCTAGGTGAGAGGATAAGATGTTACGTGTTGGTTGTTATGCAACACTACCCTGCCTGGCTTATTATTCACATTGTGGCATTTCGTACAGTTCTTCCAGCCAAGAGCTAAAATGTTTTCTTTCCAGTCAACTCCTAATATTTTCTTTTATATTTGAAAAATAGTTATTTTCTGTTTCCTTGTGTTTTTCTATTTAATCTGCAGTTTTCCTAAATCCATTTCTTGTTTATATAACTTGGGTTTTTCTTGAATGGCCTAGTCTGATTACCATTTTTCACAGTACTTCTAGTTACCACATGAGTTTCTCCCAATCACAGGTTTTGCTGCTCTCCTGCCTGCTTGTGCAGCCCCGGCAAAGCTTATAAATATGGAACACCCATTGTGTATTCTCTGCAGTCCTTTCTCTCACACCATTTTACTTCAGTTTGTTAAAAAAAAAAAAAAAAAAAAAAAAAAAAAAAAAAAAAAAAAGGTCTGACATAATTTTCTCTGGAGGTTGACTTGGCTGGCTGCCCTCTATTTTTGTTTAGTTCATCAGCCTTAGTTACTTTTTATTCCTCCTTTAAATGTCAGACAAGGGCCTTGTATTTTGCTAGGAACACAAGCAACGATCAGCAGAATTGATATATACCTTCAAAAGATCCCGTGCAATAGATCCATGGTTTAATTTACTGCATATACGTGTGAACACTGTGTTAATACCAGTCAGCTAACAGGTGTAACTCTCTCACAGAAGCACGATGGCCACTTCACTGTCATCCAGCTGGTCGGCATGCTGCGGGGCATCGCTTCGGGCATGAAGTATCTCTCGGATATGGGATATGTTCACCGAGACCTAGCGGCCAGGAACATACTGGTGAACAGCAACTTAGTGTGCAAAGTCTCTGATTTCGGTCTCTCGCGAGTCCTGGAAGATGATCCAGAAGCCGCTTATACAACAACTGTGAGTTCCCCGCCCTGTTCCATCAGCATGTTTACTTTTAGTTCTTTAATGCTATGAGAGTAATGGTTCCTGTTTCCTCAATGTCGTGTTTTCACGTTTTGTTTTTTCTAACTAATGTATTACTTGGTTAGAAGGATATGTTATATTTGAAAGCTCAGAGGGTTGTAGTTGCTGCCGTTTTTGATGTGGCTATTTATAAAAAAGAAAAAAGACTTCTTAAATTTTATCTCTGGGCATCTGGTGTGCTGGGACTTCACCATCCTGATGGAGATGTGTCCCGTGACTTCCTTCAGGATAAACCTGCCCTTGCCAGAGGTGTTTCAGCTGTTTAATGGATACTCTTCTTCCTTAAATAGACTTCTTTATAGGTCATCAACATGGCCTTTAATACTGCAAAGGTACTGAAGAACCAGTGATCAGGAAATCTCTCCTTTTTGGGTGTTATCAGATGATCCAGACCCACTTGTAAATGAATGACATAAGTTTGTTTGGAGACATATAAAGACTCCCTAAGACATTTTTAAATTGTACTTGGAGGATCAGTAATAAAAGAATAACTATTTAAAACAAAATATCATCTTAAATTATATAATGTCAAATTCATCATGAATACCTTAAATACTCCTGAGTGGCCCAGGCCAATTCACTATATTCATCTCCTTGGATATTGTTTTGAAGGGTTTAGTGTTAGAATCTCTATTGAGGTATGTTAAAGCTGTAGACTTTTAGTTGTGACTGCCATCATTTCTTTATTAAAATTCTCACCAATGATTCACCTGAGATTTAAACCAGCTTCGGTGGAAAAGCAAGTCGATGAAACTATTCAAAACATATTGATTCCTTTCCCCTCTTTTAACCTTGCAAATAATTTTTAAATGGCACCCCATTAATTAATTCTCTTTTATTTCATTTTCTATTAAACATTTTGAAGTTTCACTATATTCAATCAGTCTGGAGGTAGATGGAAGTTTGATATCATTAATAAAAAAATCTGTATGTCCTTACTATTTTTGTTGGAATGTCCTATAATAATTTATCAACATTTTCACAATTTCAATATAAAATAGAGTTCTCAAGAAAATAAATTAATCTCCATATCTGATATATAATATATAAGTATTCATTGATCTTTTAGCTTAACCAAAAACTTTATAAAAATAAAAGTTTATAGGACCTGAAAATACATTAATCATTTTAGAGAAAACTTGGTATTTTAATCTTCATCTTCTATTTAGAAAACATTTTAGGTATTTTCACTTTTTAAAGGATTTTATTTTTTCTTTACTTTTATTTACTTTTTTGCTTTTACATCCCAACCAAAATTTTCATCCCCTCCCCTCCTCCCAATGCCTCCCCATCTCCCCTCTACTTTCCCCCACCACCACCACCACCATTCACTCCTCCTCCACTGTTTCTCTTCAAATACAGACTGGCCTTCCACAGATACCAGCCAGCCAAGGTCTATCAAGTTGCAGTGAGAATAGGCTCCTCCTCTTCTGTTAAGGCTGGAGGATGCAATCCAGTAGGAGGAATGGGCCCCCAAAACAGGCATCAGAGTCAGAGACAGCCCCTGCTCCCGCTGTTAGGAGTCTCACACAAAAGCAAGTTACAAGACTGTAACACATATGCAAAGGACCAAGGCCAGTTCCATGCAGGCTCCCTGGTTTCCAGTTCAGTCTCTGTGAGCGTCCATGAGGTCAGGTTAGTTGGTTCTCTGGGGTTTCTTGTGGTGACCTTGACACCTTGGCTCCTACAATCCTGCACCCCACCCCCCACCAACTTCCATAGGATTTTCCAAGCTCTGCCCAATATTTGGCTGTGGGTCTCTGTATCTGTTTCCATCAGTTTCTGGGTGAAACCTCTCTGATGACAGTTGGGTAGGTACCAGTATATGAAAATAGCAGAATTTCATTAGGAATCATTTCAATTTCTTTCTCTTTTTTTTTCCAGTCGTGTTTGCTTCTTTCCTAGGTCTCTGGGGGTAACCTGCCTCTGGGTCCTACCTCAGAGCGAGCTCCCTTTCAGGGTATAAGTCTCCAGCTGTGCCTGTCATTAGTTGGTCACTCCCACATTTTCTGTTCCATCTTTACCCCAGCACATTTTGCAGACAGCACAAATTGTAGGTTGAAGGGTTTGTGGTTGGATTGGTGTCCCAATCCCTTGCCTGGTTACAGGAGGTGTCCAGTTCAGGCTCCAATCCCCTATTGCTAGGAGTCTTAGCTGGGGTCACCCTTATAGATTCCTGTAAGTTTCCGTTGCTCTAGGTTTCTAGCTCACCCCAGAGCTGCCCCCAGATTCAAGTTGTCTCTCTCAGTACTCTCTCCCTCCATCCTCCCCCAACATGATCCCTCCCGTTCCCATCCCCAGTCTCCTCCCAGACCCTCCCCATGTCCACCGGCAGTGACCATTCTACTTCCCCTTCACAGTGAGACGCGTGTATCCAAACCTTAAGCCCTTCTTGTCACTTAGCTCCTCTGGGTCTGTGGGTTGTAGCATGGTTCTCCTTTAATTTACAGCTAATATCCACTTATGAGTGAGTACATACCATGTTTGCCTTTCTAGATCTGGGTTACCTCACTCCGGATGATCTTTTCTAGTTCCATTCAGTTGCCAGCAAATTCCTTAGTCGTTGCTTTTAACAGCTGAGTAATATTCCATTGTGTAAATGTACCACGTTTTCTTTATTCATTCTTAGTTTGAGGGACAGCTAGGTTGTTTCCAGGTTCTAGCTGCTATGCATAAAGCTGCAATGAGCACAGTTGAGCAAGAGTCCTTTTGATGTGGTGGAGCATCCTTGGGGTATATGCCCAAGAGTGGCATAGCTGGGTGTTACGATAAATCTTTCTGCCAAAAGCTGCCTGAGCCTCACTGCCACGTGTGAGCTTTACGCCAGGCGCCCACCTGAGTTAGGCCCAAATGAATACACAGAAACTTATATTAGGTATAATGCTGCTTGGCCAATGACTAGGATTCTCATCTGCTAGCTCAGTCTTAATTATCATAAACCTATATATTTTATAAGACTTATCGGACGCCTTATTGGCATCCCTCCTTGCCGGTGGATCACATTGTGCCACTGGAGCAGGAGTGGAGGGGAAAAAGGACATACTTCCTGTTCCCTCGCTTAGATATGAGTCTCCTTGCCATGTCACTTCCTGCCTGGATCATCACTTCTCTACTACATTTCCCAGAATCCTCTTTTACTTGCCAATCCTCCTTGCTTGCCATTGGCCAAACAGTATTTTATTCAACAATCAATAAGATAAACATACAAAGAAGTACATTCCCCATCAGCTGGGTCTTGAGGTAGATGCATTTCAAATTTTATAAGAAACTGCCATACTGATTTCCAAAGAGGTTGTACAATTTTGCACTCCCACTAGCTGTGGAAGAGTGTTCCCCTTCCTTTACATCCTCTCCAGCATGAGCTGTCACTTGTGTTTTTTGTCTTAATTCTGACAGGTATAAGACGGAATCTCAGTCTCATTTTAATTTGCATTTCCCTAATAACTAAGGGTGTTGAACATTTCCTTAAGTGATTCTCAGCCATTTGAGATTCCTCTGCTTGGAATTCTCTGTTTAGATCTGTACTCCATCTTTTTAAAATTGGATTACTTGTGTTTTGATGTCTAGTTTCTTGAGTTCTTTATGTATTTTGGATATTAGCCCTCTGTCAGATGTGGGTTTGGTGAAGCACTTTTCCCATTCTGTGTGCTGCTATTTTGTCCTTTGTTTTATTTTGTTTTTGGTTTTTCAAGACAGGGTTTCTCAGTGTAACTTTGGAGCCTATCCTGGCACTTGCTCTGTAGACCAGGCTGGCCTCGAACTCACAGAGATCTGCCTGCCTCTGCCTCCCAAGTGCTGGGACTAAAGGCGTGCACCACCAAGGCCTTATTTTGTCATTTTAATGGTGTCCCTTGCCTTAACAGAAACTTTTCAGTTTCCTGAGGTTCCGTTCCATTCACTGTCAATTTTAGTGCCTGTGCTATTGGTGTTTTGTTCAGGAAATGGTCTCTTGTGCCAGTGCTCCCAAGGCTCTTCCCCACTCTTTTCTTCTATCTGGATCAGGGTGTCTGGTTTTGTGTTGAAGTCTCTAATCCACTTGCACTTGAGTTTGTGTAGAGTGATAGCTATGAATCCATTTGCATTCTTCTACACACCAACACCCGGCTTGCCCCACACCATTTGTTGAAGATGCTTTCTTTATTTTATTGTATAGTTTTGACTTATTTGTTAAAAAAAAAAAAACAGGTGTCCATAGGTATATGGATTTATATCTGGGTCTTTAACCCAATTCCATTGTTCCACCATCTGTTTCTATGCCAATACCATGTGGTTTTTTTTATTAGTATTGCTTTGTAGTACAACTTGAAAACAGGGATGGTGATACCTCAGGAGTTCTTTCATTGTGCATGTCTCTGAAGACATGAAGGATGGACAATGCAGCTTAAAGGGAACTACAGTAATAGCAGATGTTTCTAGGAAAGCACTTAAACCCTGGACTAAAATACATCGAGCCTCTGCTAAGGGACCTTGGGACTTGGTAATGACAGTTGAAACCAAGAAATGTGCAATGTAAGCCAAAAATAGAAGGAAATAAATTGTGAAAATAGTGTCTTAAAAAGAGCTAAGGCCGTGCTTTTCTGTTGTCAATTCTGTGAAAAATATATCAGGTTCTTGGAAGAGTTGGTGATTATGACCCTGATCAAACAATGCACGTGGAATTATGATTTTTGACTAGTTCATCTACAAAGACATTATTGACTCTGGGTTTCTTTTATTTGGTGTCCTGATGGGCTAAAATTTAAGTGCTGAAAATCTCTTCTATTTCTAAATCTGACACATATTCACATGGACAACAGCTTTATAACTGGTCCAAAAGAGTTACTCTAGCTCATTTGAATATTGCTAGGCAACCACATTTTATACTTATATTGAAAATGCTAAGCCTCTTTGCTTTCAATTATGGAAATAAGGTCCTATTTACCTTTAAAAGAACATTAAAAGATATATCTTGGCTCACAATAACATGATGTAAGAGATAATTTTTATTTAAAATGTAATGGTAATGTTATTGTTAATTATGATAACAATTTGCTATATTTTAAAAATTAAAGCAACATGTAGGAATGATTATATAATGCCTGGAAAAATTCTGTGGTTTCTTGATTACTACTTTTCATGTTATCTGAGGCAAATATTTGTTTGTTCTCCTTCAACAGCAGTAATCTCATATTGGTACTCTCCTTATTGGAAGATAGAGTGTTGTAACTGACAACACATAATCTGGATAATTAGATTTCTATTAACATCTTAGTTTAGGTCAATTTGCCTTTGTATGCTCCCTTTCCATGTTCTATAAGAAAAATATGAGAAATGTCAAATCTATCAATCTAAGAAGCCATGGCCTATAACCAACATGTAGATAATTATAGCTAGTAATGCAATAGCTTGAATGAAATCTAAACTCCTTACCTAATTCAAATGTTGATGAATTTTCTTGAATTTATGTATTAATTTTTAAATCTTGAGACTACCATTTACAATAACAATTGTCTTAGTGAAAGGATAAATTTATACAGTATTCTATTATCTGGGCATGATGACATAAGCCTATAATACCAGAATTTAGGAGATCAGTGGTAGCCTGGGTCAAATCAACAAAACAGCAGAAAATGCCCTTTGCAATTCTGACTGGAAGTACTTTAATCTAACAAGAATAACTAGTTTTCTCCTGGAGCTTTGCTAAACTTCTAGTAAAACATACTCAGAATGTTCCCTTGTTGGTAAATTAAAAAGTTGCTATGGGATGTTTGTTGAGAAAATATAAAGTTTCCTACTGAAAAAAAAAATGATCTTTACTTCTGAAATTCAGCAATAAAACTTTGTTCTGTGACATCCTAACAAGACACTTTCTGTTCATTAGAACATGATGGAGGGACCAACACTGAGCTGAAGAATAGTTTGTATTTCATGTTTTAGATCTTTGCCAAGCTAAAAATGTAGTAGGTAAGAAAGTGCTGGCCACACAGAGATAGATACTAAGGTAGAAAACCATAATGACTAGTGACCTTCACAAAGCAACCTTCAAGAAAAATAATAGAATCGAAGAACATATCCTTGTGCAGCATTCACTAAAAACCTCAAGTAAAAGTGGTAGACTGTCCCTTTTAGGCTAAATGCAGCAACAACAGTAAAAAGAAAAATGACAAAAACAATGATATTCTCTTGAGGCCTGGGTACAATGCACAGGGGAACCTGTCCCAGCAAACCAGCCCATCAAGAATCTGCCGAAGTAGCTGTACTAGTCCCGAGTCAACCCACGGAAAGAGGCAAGCATGGACCTGTTTCCCACCTGCCTTCCAGTGCCCTGCTCAGAGTCTCCTGAGGCCTAGGGACTGTGCATGGGGAAACAGTCCTAGCAGACCAGCCCATCCAGAGTCTGCCAACATTGCCGTACTAGTCCCGCCTCCACACATGGGAAGAGAAGAGCCATCAGAGTATTGGACCTGCTTTGCACCCACTGGAAGAGAACATTGGTCCATACCCACCACGAGAGGGGGAGACCCCACAGGTACCCACTAGAAGAAGGGATGGGAATACATCAGTATAAGAACACAGTCAGCAACAGAAAGATTAATATGACACTACCAGAGCCTAGGGACTCTACATGAGCAAGACCTGAACATAGTATATACTCACTCATATATGGATTTTAGACATAGAACAAAAGATTACCAGACTACAATCCACACTGCCAGAGAAGGTAGGAAACGAGGACCCTAAGAGATATATACATGGCCCCCTGGAGAAGGGGAAAGGGACAAGATCTCCTGAACAAATTGGTAGCATGGTGGGAGGGGAGAGGGAGCTAGGAGAAAGAGAGGGGGAGAAGAGGAGGAGAGAGGAGGACATGAGGGAGCAGGAAGATTGAGTCAGGGAAAGAATAAAAGAGATCAAGAAAAGAGATACCATAATAGAGGGAGCCATTATATGTTTAAAGAGGAATCTGGCACTAGGGAAATGTCCAAAGATCTATAAGAATGACCCCAACTAATAATTTAGCAATAGTGGAGAGGCTACCTTAAGTGCCCTTCCCCTGTAATGGGACTGATGACTAACATATGCTATCCTAGAGCCTTCATCCAGTAGCTGATAGAAGCAGAAGCAGACACCCACAGCTAAACACTGAGCTGAACTCCTGGAATCCAGTTGCAGAGAGTCAGGAGTGATGAACAAAAGGGTCAAGACCAGGCTGGAGAAACCCACATAAACAGCTGACCTGAACCAGGGGGGAACTCATGAACCCCAGACTGATAGCTGGGAAACCAGCATAGGACCAATACAGACCCCCTGAATGTGGGTGCCAGTTAGGAGACCTGGCCAATCTATGGGGCCTCTGGTCGTGGATCAGTATTGATCCCTAGTACACAAATGGACTTTGGGAGCCCATTCCACAGAAAGGGATACTCTCTCAGCCTAGACACATTTAGGAGGGCCTAGGCCCTGCTTCAAATGATATGACAGACCTTTAAGATCCCCATGGAATGCCTCACCTTCCTTGGGGAGCAGAAAGGGAATGGGATGGGGGTAGGTGGGCATCAGGGGAGGAGGGGAGGGAGAGGGAACTGGAGTTGACATGTAAAACAAGCTTGTTTCTAATTTATATTAAAAAATAATGATATTATCAAAAAACCATTGTATAGTGATTAAAATAACTTCCTGTTCGGTGGATCTCTGTGAGTTTGAGGACAGCCTGGTCTCCAGAGTAAATGCCAGAATAGGCTCCAAAGCTACACAGAGAAACCCTGTCTCAAAAAACAAATAATAATAATAATAATAACTTCCTGTTCAACAGCACAGATGATAGGTACATACACCTTGGAGAAAGGAATGGCAACAAAATCCAGGCTCAATGAACAAGATCCATCTGCAAGAAAGTCTCTTGCAGTTAGGGGAAAAGAATAAAATGAGGCTTAACACACACACAAAGACAGTTGTTACTCAACAGATTCTATGATCACTGTCAATCAAAAGCAGTTAACTCCCAGGATATTATAATTAACTGAGGAGAGAAGATGTGTCAGTAGAGGTTTCCTAAATTGAAAGGTTGAAAGGACACAAAGTACTCTTGAGCTAAAATTAAAAAAATAGAAAGAAGGAAGGAAGAAAGAAATAAGGAAGGAAGGAAAGGAAAGAAGGAAGGAAGAAAAAAGAAAGAAAGAAAGATGTTTAATAGGCTAGGCTAATCTATAAGAAGGAAATCTGAGTTCTTATTGATTTTTCCAGTGTGTTTTTTTACTAATAGAAATTCTTACATAAGTCAATTTTTTCAGAAATTATACTTTCTAAGACCCATAAAGTTTCACCAATATGACTGCCTAGACATGAGCTAAACAAGGACAATAGACATGTTAAAATGGATGGGGGGGGGGAACTATGATGTCTCAGCTCTACACAGAGAGCTATATGCAACTGAGAAAAGCTGAGGGGAGGAGAAACAGTCTTCCCCAGGGAAGAGGCTCCCAACAGGTTATTCAATACTAAATGGTCAGACTGAACACATGCACCGATGAGTAACATTGTACAGACTGGGCAGGTTATATTTAGGAATGTGCGTAACAGCAATTAATTTTAAAAAGAGACTATGAATTTGAAAGAGCTAGGAAGATATGTGGGAGGGTTTAGAGGAGGGAAAAGGGAAGGGGAAATGATGTAATTCCATTTTAATCTCAAAAATAAAAGAAACAATTTTTTTAAATTATATATACAGAAAGTAATGGGTGCCACACATTGCAAAATACCAGGAAATAAACCTACAACAATGTACATGAAAGGTCAGCAAAGCTTTAGAGCTGGCACAAAGAACATGCACTAAGTATAGAGACAGAGGCATCACCTGGTGTGAGTGGGCATCATACGCAGCCGCAGCCTAGATCTCAGGCTGAGAGAAGTGAAGCCTTAATGATGACTGTCTGGAGAGTCGGTGAAAGAGGAAATGGCACTTGAGAATGTAGCACTCAAGTGACTAAGCAAATCTTAGTAAGACAAAAGCAGAAGCCAATACAGCTCCAGAGAAATGATCATCTAAAGACTCATCCCAAGGTGGGGTACAGATAGGGGTGTTTGCCCAACAAGTACTGAGTCAATCCCAATGAAACCCCAGAAACAACACATAGAAAAATAGTCACTTCTTAAAGAGCTCTTATCCCTGAAGTTTAGGAAACAACAGTTTATAGTAGCTCTAGGGCTCCTTGTAAGAATAAAATGACTTAATTATGATCGTTCCTAGAAAGAAAATGACCTGGACTACAAGGTTAGTTTTTCAGGCTAGGTAGAGCAATCTATAAGTCAAATGTATCCATAAGAAGTTAAGCAGTGCTTGGGCAAGTGTCTCATTCTTTCTTGTGTGTGGAGTAAGCACTGTAAGAAGAGCATTCCAAGGATGATTCTTCCATCTATTCAACGTGTGTCTTCAAGAATAATATGCTAAGGCTTCAGAACTGGAAGACATTCTTTAAAACAAGAATCTGTTAAGAACCCATCTTTCTGTTCAAGAGTGTGAGTAGTTAGTTTATTTGGTTCTTTTTATTTTTGTTTTCCTCCTAAGGTAATATATCACTTCAGATTCATGTACATCCCTGGAAGATAAGAGGTTTATTTATTCTTCACTTTTAAATTTTTTATTACCTTTATTTATTATTTATTTGTTTGGGTAGGGAGTCAGAAGATAAGTCACCAAATAACTGCTTGCCAAGCCATCTCCCTGACCTCCCTCTTCTTGGCATCTTTTTAAATCTGTCCAGGATATATACTGGTTGACTATAGTGGCTGCTTAATCATTGTAAATGACAAGGCCATGAAAAGACAGATCACAAGTATTGAAACTATTAGCATATTATCCTCAGCAAAACCGCCAATTACTTCTCTATTGTCATTGTTAACCACCACCCCACTACTGGCTATGTCTGGGACAACCCTTACTATAGTATAATGAACTAAAAGTCCTGAAACCAAAGAATCCAATGTAACAAATGTTGAAGCTTTATAACGGTGGATTAAGATATTCACAAGCAAAGAAGAAAATCCTGATTTCCTAAATCTCTGAAAACTTATGCCAAAATGCTTTGAGCACAAAGGCTACTTACAACATGGATAAGATCTAAGACAGATGGAGTTCAATATCACAGATGCATATTTTAGGGGAAAGGAAGCCAGTGCTTCCTTTTAATATTTTTTAAATTAAAATACAATTGTATCTTTTTCTCCCTTCCCTTCCAATGCTTCCCATGAAACTCCCTTGCTCTCTCACAAAACCATGGTCTCTATATGTCTGTTGTTCCATGTATATGTATACGTTCCTAAATATATAAATATAATATTCTCAGTGGTAATAATGTTACTTACATGTGTAGTGTGTGTGTATATGTATGTTATAAGGGCTCAACCCTAGAAATTCAGGAATTCTGAAATTTTAGAAGGGGGAGCTACTATTTGCAGCAATATAAAACATCCTGAAGGACTAAAGACATTATGCTAAGTGAAATAATATAGGTACAGAAAAATAGAGCATTCTCCCCCCCTCTCTCAATATATATATACATATATAATCTAAACTAGTCCATATCACAGAAGTTGAGAGAACAATAGTTATCAGAAGCTAGGAGAGGTAGAAATAGAAAAATGTTGGCCAAAAAGTATCAAAAGTTTCAGTTGATCAAGGAAAGATCTGTGATCTAGTGAGAAGTATGTTGTCTATAGGAATAACACTATCATTTAGAAGTGAAATTTAATATGAGGGTAGAATGTAGTTCTTCCCAAATGAAAGAAAAAGGTGAAAGTGTGGGAATTAGTTTATTATAGTGGTCATTTCATATGTAGATGAATTCACAATATATATGAAAACATTATACATATAAGTATATAATTTATTTGGCCATTTTAATTCAATATGTTTGTAGGAGGAAAGGTTCTTAGATTTTGGGAAAAGGCAGGTATTAAATAATCATATTTTCAAATAATTATAACTTAGATCTTAAGTAATGAATGTATAATAAACCTACTGTGTGTCAGATACTGTTCTGGGCACTGAAGATTTTCCACCAAACAAGTTATTCCCATGTACTTTGCCGTTTTGAGTATGGTGCATTGAATATAGTTTTTAAATAAAAATAATTTTAATGCAATGATAAGTATAAAATAAGAATAATCTCAGTAAATACCTTGGAAGATGTGGCCAGAAAATACTTCTTTAGTTAGGGACATGGAAATGAGACCTTACAATTATGAGCATGGCAGCTAAGAAAATATCTGAAGCCAGAATGTTCTAAGGTGAGGGAAGAACAAATATAAATCTGCAGGTGGCAATAAGCTTGGCATGTTTTGCAGCTAGGACTCAGGCCAGCATGGCTGATGCACTGAACAAGTGAAAGAGAAGGTCCTGGAGTAATTCAGTGTTAGGGATCGGGGTGGAAATTTTAGTCTAACTACAGGGAAAGGCACTGAAGATATGACAAAAAGGATGATAGAATTGGTGCTGTAAGAGCTGCCTGTGCCTGGTATGTTGAGAAGGATTTATAGAGGATCAAGGAAAGCAACAGCAAAGATACTTGATTTGGAACTGGTGCTTGATGTAAGCTGGTGTAAACCCAAAGATTGGAGAGGGGCACACAGACATGGAGAAAAGCAAAGAGGAAGGGAGAATAGACAGCTTCCTGATAAATTGTGTGTGTGTGTGTGTGTGTGTGTGTGTGTGTGTGTGTGTGTGTGTGTGTGTGTGATTTCTTGTGCTATTATGGAGTAAGAAATTGAGAGACAAAGAAATTAAGTAATGTGCTCAACATGGTTATTTCATGAAAACTTTGTTACTAAATGGTTTTAAGTAAATAATATTAAAGAAAGCATTTGTCCCACAATTTATAATTATACTCCTCCTATTTCTCTTTTTCCTCTTTGGTACTTCCCTGTGCAAATTCTATCCTATCACACTCAAAATCCCTTCTGACTCTCACTTTGAGATCTTTGCAGAACATTGTAGCAGCAGCAATAAAGGGACCAGACCAGCTCCCCATTTCGGCAGCCATGACAGTAACCTTGCCTTGGTCACTTAGAGGTCAGATGCCTGCCTTGTGATAAGGAACCAATCAGAAGTTAGCTGGTGGCGCAATGCTTTATGACTCTGGGTGTACTTTACGGACAAGCACACAGCAATGACGCACAGAGCATAGCAACCACCCTGGGAAGGCCTATGGGCCATAACAACCAGTTGACCAATCAACACAGGACAAGCCCTCCAACCCTGGAGGCATACCAATCGTGAGCCTATGCATACCCCTAGACACTCCCTTTATGCTGCCCTACAAGATCTCTCAGGAGGCCCTAGAAGTTGTCTTTTGCAAGCCATCCGCCACGGCGGGTGGGTGAAAGACCAGAGCTAACATGGGGTTAGCTCGTTAAATTAAAATAAAGCCTCATGCAGTTTGCAGCAAGCTCTCGAATCTGCCTGGTGATTGGGGTGACTGAGAACGTGGCCTGGGACCCCGGATACCTGAGTTTTCCGGGGGTCTAACAGTAAGAGCTTAGGAAAACTGGAAAATTAAAAGAATCATACCTCAATCTGTGTGTGCACGTGTACATATGTGTGCACACATGTGCATGTGTGTGCAAGTATACATGTGTGTGCGTATATACATTTTATGTATTTATATAATTATTTTGTTTATTGAATTTGTACATTTTCATATAGCAGATCTTTTGCTTTTATGCTAAGAGAAGGAAAATATTATACATCTTAAAAATAAAGAAATAGCTCCAGACAGACTTGCAAAATTTTTTCTTCTGCTTAATATCAGACAGTGAGTAAGCAATGTGTTTATTTGGCTTCTCTACTGAAAAAAAAAAAATGTAGCTAGAGATCATTTTCCTAGGTAGCATTTTCTTTTGACTGAAAGAAAAAGAGATTAATGAAATGAACATTACTATCTCCTGATTTTTCATGGAATTCTGTGACATCATTCCAAGAAGTGCCAAGTTCCTTCAGATATTTACATTTAATGCCTGTTCTTGTTGCCATCCCTGTAATTACCATCACACCACCAACTTTTTTCCGGCCAATAATGATAAGTCCAACATGCAAGCTAGAAAAAGCATGACTAAGTCTTGAATTTCAAACATTACAAAAATGTATCCAGCATCCTTGTTAACAAAGAAGATCCATTTCCTCTGGTTGACTGTCTCACCTGGCTGTCTGTTGATAAGCTTGGAAAGACCATTTACTGATTAAGATTTTTACAAGTAACACATTTGCATGAAACAAAGACATCAAGTTAAAAGTCACCCCCTCATCCCCACAATCCTTAGGTTTCATAATCAAGGCTTTTCGATACTCTAGTATGGATGTTTTGTCATTAAATAATAAAGAAAACACTGGGGTAAAATATATTAGAGGGAACAGAGAACTATAGGCTCAGAGCTCTGTTTTTATTCTCAATTTGACCGTAATTGAGTAAATAAGATGAATCATTCATTTAAAATCCACATGCTTCAATGGCTGCATCTGGAATGGAATTAATAAAAGTGTCCTGTTGCCACAGAAACGTTGAAGGAGATAACAAGCTAAAGTGTGGCCACTGTTAAGACTGCCTGCTTAAAAAATGCTTTGAAGCATTTATAGGGCAGACTTCCAGTTTCAGCCAAGATTCATCTCCATTCAGCAGGCCCAAGAGAAGAGGAACAACATACTACCAGGAAATTTGAGTTTTCAATAAATGCTCAGGCAATGTAAATCAATTTATCTGAGGCTCCCATCTTGATTAGCTAGGCTAACACAATCTAGACCCCATCCAATTACTTCCTCCTGCAGCTTTGTACATCATTAAAGAAGACAGAAGTTACAAGCAGATAAAAGACCTGTCAATACAGCGGGGAAAGGGATAGAAGAGGAAGGAAAAGGAGGGGACAAGGAAACACTAGAACTTTTCTCCTTACATTAATATGAGGACAAACTGCCCAGCAAGCTTAATAACTTCTCTGGTATTATTTTAATTTATGATATTCCAGGAAACTCAAATGTTTTATTTTCAATTTCTAATAGAGGATTGATTTAAGCATAGACTGTATTTCATAATAATGAAACCATTAGCCTCGATATTACATCTTCCCTTGACAAATTTAGTATTCTCTACTTCTCTAGATTCTTCTTAAAGATTGTTTCCCCACTCTATCTTTAGAATGCCTATGATACTTATGCTCCTCCCTCAGCTTTTATTAATGGCCTGTAAAATTCTGTGCAAATATTTTATGATGAAACTATAATACATGGCCAAATATCAACATCATTTTGCAGGTACCAAAATCACTCAAGTTGCCTCAGCACTGAATTTTTATCTCAGTTGTGTCAAGATAACTATATGTGTCTCAAATTATGCAATTGAACATTTAGTATCTCTAAATCTGATGAGGTTTCAAGATACTAGAAATGATCAGGTCTTGCTTGAACTCTAATATGCCTTGTGGGAATGAAAAGAAAAAAACTTTTGGAATTGGGTTTTCCAGTATGTGGAATTAGAGCATCCCTCTGTTGCTAAACTGAAACTCCTTCTCCATACTCAGCAAGAACTAGTTGATCTTATGGTCCCTTTAAGAGAGCTGCACATGCTTTGAGGGGGGCGGGGAAGGGTACAAAAGCTGATAAAAAACACTGTGACAAATGGTCAGCAACAGAAGCTATCAAAGGATTATGAGGCTGTTAAAACCTTCATGGCCTCTTGTTGCTCCTGAATGGAACATAGTGCATTTGGAAAGTGTTCTGAACACCCTTGGTTGGATTTTGTTTATCTTAGTTGAAAATTGACTGAGAGAAAAGACACACATTTTATGAGACTTAATTAACAATGATTTTTTGCTTTTCTTTGGTTTTTGAAGACAAGATTTCTCTGTGTAGCCCTGACTGTCCTGGAACTCACCCTGTAGACCAGGCTGGCCTGGAACTCAGAGATTTACATACTGATGCCTCCTGAGTGCTGGAATCAAAGGCATGTGCCATCACTGCCAAGCAAAAAAAAAAAAAAAAAAAAAAAAAAAAAAAAAAAGGATTTTTTTTTAATGTTTATCTTCCTGAACACAAAACCCTGAATCTTATCCAAAATAAAAAAAAAGAAAGGAGCGGAGGAATTAATTGATCTCCTAATATTTAACTGAGATGTTTTCCAGATTTAAGTTGGGATTCCAATAGCTGGCTCTACATTGAATTTAGTCAGTGTTTTTCTCCATAGAAATGAAGGTATAATTGGATGTATAATCCTTGTGAAATGATTAAATGTAAAATGACAAAAAAAGGAATTGGTAAGTAAAGTCGTGCTTGTTTAAAACATGATGAAAATTACAGAAACAATTGTAATTTGTATAAAAATAAAATAAAATTCATAGACTTTTCAGCGACTATTGTAAATGGCTAGTTTTCTTTCTTAGGAACGATATAGTTTTGTTAGACCCCCGAAAACTCAAGTATCCGGGGTCCCAGGCCACGTTCTCGGTCACCCCAATCACCAGGCAGATTCGAGAGCTTGCTGCAAACTGCACGAGGCTTTATTGTAATTTAACGAGCTAACCCCATGTTAGCTCGGGTCTTTCACCCACCCGCCATGGCGGATGGCCAGAAAAGACAGTTTGAAGCCGCTGCGCTCAGATCTTTATAGGGCAACGTAAAGGGAGTGTCTAGGGGTACACACAGGCTCACGATTGGTGTGCCTCCAGGCTTGGAGGGCTTGCCCTGTGTTGACTGGTCAACTGGTTGTTATGGCCCATAGGCCCTCCCAGGGTGGTTGCTATGCTTTCTACGTCATTGCTGTGCGCTTGTCTGTAAAGCACACCCAGGGTCATAAAGCATTGCACCACCAGCTAACTTCTGATTGGTTCCTTGTCACGAGGCAGGCATCTGACTTTCTAGTTTCTAGGACAAGGTCATAGAAGTACGTGTTCGGCCATTATGGCTGCCAAAAGGGAAGCTGGTCCCTTCAGTTTCAAGAACATTGGAGAGAAAATGAAAGCATTGCATAGGCAAAAGAACCACTTGACTATAGGAAAGGATGTGAAGCAGTGGGCAAGTCTACAGACTTGGGTCCATCAAATCTAATGTGATACTCCATAATACCGTTGATGCAGATGGGGTGAGAATGTGTGGAGAGCCCTGGTGCCAGATTAAACCCTCATTATAAAGAAAGAGTCAAGAATTCAAGACTTCAACTTGAAGAAAATGTTAAATTACCACAGTGGATTTTCTATGTGTTGAAAAAAAGTTAACAGAAATTTTAAAAAAAGAAAGAAAACTCAAACACTAATTTGGAAGGGGGGAAGATACTTACATGTTTTCCCAAAATTCATGGTTATGTCTCCCAATTAATTTATTGGATATGAGACTGACAACATACAAATGAATTGTGTGTGTATAATTTTTGCTTTTGATTTTTTTTTCTGTTTGGCTTGGGAGAGATATGGTGTGTGTGTGTGTGTGTGTGTGTGTGTGTGTGTGTGTGTGTGTGTGTTGTGTGTGTGTGTGTTGTGTGTGTGTGTGTGTGTTGTGTGTGTGTGTGTGTGTGATTTTAAACATATTTACACTAAGAGTATAATAATAGTCATATAGAATATTATTCCTTATACTTCTCTTTTCATTTTTAAAAATATCACAGTATGCTTCTCTTTGCTAGATTTCTAGCTTTCATTTTAGGGATTAATCCAGGTCATATTTTCAATAGCATCAAGTACAATTCTTTTTAAAACTCATTATGTTCTGGACTCCCTAAATCCTAGTCCTCCTGCCATTCACAGTGGCAGGAAATGCAATGCAGATGAATGTGAACTTCACACCCTGAGAGGTGTTGGTACCAAATTGCAAAGTCTTTTGTCCCTCACTGCATGTGGCTTGAGTTAGCTTGTCTAGAGCAATGCAAAGCAAAAAAAGAAAATAAGTGACAATAGGCCCCCTTTTTTACCATAGATACAAGAATGAGAAAAGCACCAGTGATAGGCACAATCTAACAGAGATATTCCCATTAAAACAATATCCTGTAAGATGCACAGCACCTGGTTTGTGTTGGCCACAATATCTTCCGTGTCGTAGAAAACCATCAGCAGTATAGTATTGACAGATGGCATCATGTGTCAATTCTTCTCCAGTTCTGGAATCATTGGGATGATAAAAAGTATTATTTAAATTTTGCTAAAATGTGAAGTATAATTTTCTGTTTAGTAAATTAACTACAGATGCACTTAACATACAGGGGGAAAAAAAGCAATCTTGGTTTGAAAGGGAAAATTAGTAAAAGTCTAAAACCCAGACTCCAAAGCCCAAAAAGAAAACTCTGAGTTCCTAAAAGGCAGCTCAGCAGACAGGTTAAACAAATGTCCACAGGACTCAAGCCCTTAGACCAGATATCACACCCTAGAATGTTGTCCACATTCCTCTGGTCCAAAGAGGATCAGATAGTTATCAAATGTGGAAGTTTCCAGCCCAGGAGACAATTAACAAACTCATTTCCTCTGCAGAATCCTGCTTAATTGTGCCTTGCCCGAAGCATACAATCTTTGTCCTGTCCTATGTAACCACAGAAGTTTTGTAATCTTGGGGCTTCTAGCCCTACAATTTTCCCTTATAAAAACATCCCTCAGTTGAAAGTGGGTACTCCACTTGTTCCCAATCGAATGGGGTCCCTGCTACAACTCATATCCTCGAGTCAATAAAGAAACCTTTGTCTTTGCATTCACTGAGTCAACTCCTTGTTGGCAGATTCTTTTGGGGTTCCAAAATCTGGACACAACAGGTTCACACTTTCCTCACATGCACACAGCCCTGAGTTTGATCTCCAGTATAAACAAATAAACAAATGGTTATCTTAAATTCCAATTTCTTCTAAGTAAAAATAAAAAATAAAAAAAAAAACTGCCTCTAAGATGGAAGGGACCAGCCCCCCATTTTGGCAGCCATACAGTAACATGTGCTTGCATTAATCACTAGAGGTTAGGTGCCTGCCTCGTGACAAGGAACCAATCAGAGGTTATCTGGTGGCGCTATGCTTTACGACTCTGGGTGTACTTTACGGACAAGCACACAGCAATGATGAGCATAGCATAGCAACCACCCTGGGAGGGCCTATGTGCCATAACAACCAATTGGCCAATTAACACAGGGCAAGCCCTCCAAGCCTGGAGGCACACCAATCCTGAGCCTGTGCCTGTGCGTACCCCTTATGCTACCCTGCAAGATCAATCCGCAGCTGGTTCGTGGGGGTCTTTGCTAGCCATCCGCCATGGCGGGTGGGTGAAAGACCCGAACTAACATGGGGTTAGCTCGTTAAAAAAACAATAAAGCCTCATGCAGTTTGCATCAAGCTCTCGAATCTGCCTGGTGATTGGGGTGACCGTGGGCCTGGGCTGGGACCCGGGATACCTGAGTTTTTCCGGGGTCTAACAAGATAACACTTGTATTTTTGTCTAATTGAATTTTCAACAAGTCTTCTCTCTGTCTTGTACTTTAATCAATACATTTGCACAAAAAAACTTTTAGATGTCATCTTTTCCACTATACTTCCTTCAATGACGTAGAAGTATTAATTCTCTGTTGTAGTTTTAAATCCATAAACAACATCACTTTCTATCATTCGATAGTACCCACAATCTCTTTCCGTGTCTTCATACTACTCATTTTCCATATAAATCTTGTATAATTTTATCAAAAGAATTTCAGAGCAAGAAGAATCATTTTAAGCAAGGCAACCCAATTCAAAAAGATAGATTCCTTATTCTTTCTCATCTGCGGGTCCTACTCACTAACCATTAAGTGCATCAAAATGGGAATAAATACGAGTTAAATCATAGGAAGTGAAAATGGGCCCAGGGACTTCCTAGTCTGTTCTATTTGCTAACAGAGCTTCAATGGGTGGGTGAGAAGGACAATGGAATAAAGGAGAAGTGAGAATACTGTGAGTTAAATGTAGAGAATGGGGTGGTAGTGGGAAAAGGTATCCCATTCTCCCCCACCCTTTTCAAATTTATACCCCTTTAATTATTACCATTTTACAGACACATACAACCTGAAAAGTCCATTTAGTGTTGCTCATATGTATATGTGGCTTTTAAAATATTTTTTATTCTGTTAAAGTTCCGTACATTAATTCAATGTATATTGATCATATCCACTCACTACTACCTCCTGGCAAATGCAATTAAAATGTTTTGATAAATAATCATCTTACACCTGACAGCACAACATAAGCAAAATGTATGTTTTTTAAACAATAAACCAAGTAGTCAAAAAATCAAAGAGATAAGAAAACACCTTGAGGATTGAATTTTTCCTTGTGAGATGGTCTTAAGGGTCAGATCACAGATTTCAGCCCTCAGCTGTGGCATTCAGATGGAAGGCATCCAAACAACTGCCTTGTGAGTATGTGCCCTGGCTCACCTCATCTATGCAAATAAAAGATAAGCATTCTCCCATCTTTCAGCTGATTTCTCGTGGAAAATAATTCTATGGAAGACTTATGACATTTCTTAAATCACAAAATAGAATAAGTGTCCTGGGAATGCTTACTGATACCTACTTTTGTGGCATACTCTTAACAGTCAGTCTTAGAAACTAGATACAGATAGTTGCATGGTGATGGCACACACCTTTAATCCCAGCATTAGGGGCGCAGATGCAGGTGGATCTCTGTGAGTTCAAGGCCAGCCTGGTTTGAGGCCAGAGCAAATTCCAGGACATCCAGGTTTACACAAAGAAACAAAAGACAACCTAGATACCAAAGGAATTTAAATAGTAGAAATGAAGAGATATGATCATATTTCATTTATATACTTACAAAATTCTCAAAGAATAACATAAGGGAAAAAGACTTTATACTCACTTTAATGAATATCCACCAATAAAAAAAAAAGATAACACCTGAGATATAGTCGTGTAATAACATATGGAACAGGTCTTACAATAAGCAGACTCTGACTCATTGTCTCCCTTTGCTATTTTTTTGCAATTCTACCAATATATATTTACTCCAACAGTTATCACCAGAACCTTGTCCAGAGACTGACCTACTTTGCGTATTGGCAAAAGAATCTGGGAAACAGTTTTGATGTGGGAGGTCTTTCTGATGGGGAAAGGTCCCTTTTACACAATTTGTAATTCCCACCCTACGAGGAACAGGTGTTGACCAGAGACTAGCAGAATCAAGGCATAAAGACCCCAACTTTGCCTCAAGACAACTCTGAGTGGAAACATAGAAAGGAATATGCAAACAAAAACAGTCCAACTTTAAAACATGAAGCATCAGAAGATAGAGATAGGGGAAGAAGGAGAATTGAATGAGAAAGTCTGGGCTTCAACTGTATTAGAAATAGTTCGGTGTGGAATGGAGTCAGAGGGGTGTTTATATGTATGCATGTATGTGTGCAGGTGGCTTTGTCCATGCATGCCTGTGTGACAACCAGAGGTTGACGACAGGTGACCTCCTCTAACAATCTCTGCCTTAAATTTTGAGACAAACTTGGAATCTACAGTTCATCGTTTTTTTTTGGTAGGTTGGCTGGTCTGTGAGCCACTGGGTTCCACCTACCTCCACTCCCTACCATTGAGATTATAGGCACAGCACCACACCAGGCTCTCACTTGTAGACTGAGGGTTCAAACTGAGGATTTTGTGTTTGTACAGCAAGCTCTTTACCCAATGAGCTATCACCCTCATTGCCCTGTGTTTTTAAGCCAGGTTGAGGACACATAGGTAATTATAATCTGTACATGACTTTCACTTGCAGTGTTTTAATTTTTTGTTGTTGTTCATTTATTCACTTTGTGTGTGTGTGTGTGTGTGCATGCTCGCATGTACATGAATGTGTATGTGTGTCTTCTATAGGGATGTCTGCATGTGTGTGCAGATATACTGATTCCCCAGGCCCATATGGAAGATAGAAGATAGAATCTTCCTCGGTTGCCTCTCCCTCTTAATTTGGAGCAGGCTGTCTGGCTGAACCTGGTGCTCACCCTTTTGTCTACTAAAATGGCTGGCCAGTGAGCCCCTGGAATCCACTAGACTCTCCAGATAGATCTGGTCCTGGGATTCCAGATATGAGCAGCTACGTCCAGCTTTTATATGGGTACTATGGATTTGTACCAGGGTCCTCATGCTTGTTCACTGAATAAGCCTTGAATCTTCCTTTTCCTTCATCTCTGGTCAGTATGCAGCTCTGAGAGACAGATATTTCCTCTCTCCCTGATTCTATCTCCAAGTACCCAAATGTTCTTGTTCATAGAACAAAATTCAATCAACAGAATTCTCTATAAATTTAGAAAATAGAACTTATTTGGGCAAGCTCTTGGAGAAGACACACTCTTTATTGTCAGTACCATGTCTGCTGGTTGGCTGGGTGTGTCTTAACAGAACACTACAGAGTCGGTGGCTTAATTAGCAAAACTGATTGTCTCATACTCTGATGCTAAAAGTCATAGATCAGGCCTGGTTCCTTCTAGGGGCTGTTAAGGATAATCTATTCCCTGCCTCTCTCCTATTCACTGGTAGTGTGTTGGCCATCTTTGTTGGGTTTTGACTATAGGAAGCATCCACTCCTATCTGTCTGTGCCATTCTATGCACAGATGTTTTCCTGTGTGGATGTCTGTCAGTGTTCCCCTCTTCATAAGTATACATGCTTTACTGGATTAGGGACATATCCTACTCTGAGGCAAATGAATTTTAAATGATAGAATCTACAACAACTCTATTTCCTAGGAAGTTCATATCCTGATATACTGGGTATTGGACTTTCAATCTAGAAATTGAAAGGATATATTAACTAGACCCCAAACAACAATCCCTTATCAAAGTCTATAAGAGATTATCTTTCTTTGATCTATAAACAGCCCTGTTTATAGATCTCTCTCTGTGTGTCTCTGTCTGTCTCTGTCTGTCTCTGTCTCTTTGTCTGTCTGTCTCTGTGTCTCTCTCTATTTATATTTCTCTCTCTCTCTCTCTCTCTCTCTCTCTCTCTCTCTCTCTCTCTCTCTCTCTCTCTTGTTGTGGTGTGTGTGTGTGTGTTTCCCAATAAATCTTCCTAGAACTCAATTTATATAACTTGAAGACACTTGAAGCCATTTCTCTTTTGATGAGTTGTTTTGTTTTGTTTTTTGTCAGCTCATGTGTTATTGTCGTGTACAATATCCTAAGTGCTTTTTCTCTTTATTCTCACCTACCTCTTTTTATTGAACTAGAGAACATTATTTCCCACATGATGCAGCCTTGGAATTCTACCATAATTGTTTCCCTAATGGGTTCTTCTGACTTACAAACACCAGGTTTATTTTGGCTTGTATATGAAGTTTGATTGCTTGCATTCATAATTGACTTTCCCTGTTGATATATTAATCAGAACCATCATATTTCAAGATGATAATTAGTTGGCAAGCTGTGGCAAACATTTATGAAGTTATTTATAGATAGATCCACCTTCTTTCTGCATGGTAACATTGTTTAATAAATCAAAGAACTATAAAAGTGACAAACTACACAGACTAAAATCTCTGAATTTTGCTAGAAGAGTGGCTTTCATAAATATCTACCATGACTGTAGCTTAATTATGCTGATGTTCTATATTTTGACTCTAATATTTTAAAATGACCTCACAAATATTATGTATTCAAATATTTAAAGGTGTTAGGTTGCCTGTTCTGAAGTTATTTTATACATTACCTTAGAAGAGACATGGCTAAAAATAAATAGACATAACATTTCTAGTTTTCCATTTACACTTTTTCTGAACTGTAGAAAAACAAATTTATCATGCAACACATTTGAACATTTTCAAATCTAAGCCCATGAATATAAATAAACATATGAAAAGTATTTACTGATATACATCTTCATATCATCTGGTTACTTCAGAATATTTAAGCAGGAAAAGTTGAAGATGATACTGATAGAGCTTTCAGGTTATCATCATCGTTGTTGCTATTGTGGTCATTATGTGTGGGGGTGTGTAGGCCAAAGGAAAAGCTAAGGTTTCATGTCTAGAACACCACCCACCTCCTTTTATACAGAGCTTTTCTTGGTCTTGTGTTCACTGATTAATCTAGACTGGGGTGGCAGGAAATTCAGAATTCTCTTGTCTCTACCTCCCCAGTGCTGGGATTAAGTAAGGGAACATCAGCCCTGGTAATGTTTTTATGGGTTCTGGGAACTAAACTCAGGTCTTCATTCTTGCATAACATTTATTCTGCCAGATGATCTACCTCCCTAGCCCTCTGGTTACCTTTAAAATAATTTTTCGACAGCGATGGCTACAGGTGGGAGATAGAAACAGACAAAATAAGAGGAAAGTTATCTTCTATGGTGAGTAACTTGGGGAAATCCTCGGGTAACAGAACACATGAGCTATTGCAAAGCCAGTGGACCAATATGAAAATGTTGAGTCTATACTCTCTCTTGTGCTTTTCTTCTTCATAGAACAAATCACAGAAGTAAAACCTCTCTCAGCCCATGCTTCATCAAAGAAGGGAATGTACACTTTATTCATTTGGTTCACAAGAAAAATGTGAACCAAAAAAGGGGATGGGACAACAAATTTGCCTCATGATTTCTCTGCATTTGTTTGGTGGACAACTCATGATACATGTTTTGGTGTATAGACAGAGCCACCAGAATCTTTGAGGTACCTCAAGTATGGACATTCATCAAACAAATAGCAAATAAGTAAATGCAACATATACATATAAAACATTCATAAAAGGTGTTCATAAAAATCAAGCAATTTCCAATTACCATTCAAAGAGAAGTTTGTTTGTTTTTTGTTTTTCAAATTTCCTGCCTGGAGGGGGAAAAAACCATCTAAGGGCAATCCAAGCCAAAATATTTTATCTCTGTTTTCCAGGGAGTCAAAATTCTCAGATTCACTGCTTGAATTCACTGAGATGTTTTAGAAATTAGGAAGCATCCCTTAGTATCAGCATTCATACTGCCTAGTTATGAAAAGAAAAGAAGAAAATATTTCCAAATAGGTGAGCTGATCCACACTTCTTTATTACCATTAATTCTGCCACTTACAGTCTATTTTTAATTGTTACCCATTATTCTGGTTAAAAATCTACTATTTTCAGTGAATTTTTTTCTTAATGTGTGCTAATCCTCATTAGCCTGGCACTATACTAAACACCTCTCTACTAATACTCTCTCAGGTATATATCAACCATATATATGTGTTAGTCAATTTTCTATTACTGTGATAAAACACCGTTGCTGATGCAGCTGTTTAATTGGGATTACAGTTTCAGGGTTTAGAGTCTGTTACAGCAGAGTGAAGACACAGCAGAAGCTCTTCAGAGGAAAAGCTGAGAACTCATAGGACCTTAAACAGAAAGGCAGAGAGTACATTGAGAATGGTATGAGTCTTTGGAGGCATCAAAACCCGCTCACCCACCCCCCAACCTTCCTCCCATCCCCCCCACTCAAACTCCATTCCCATGCCCCACACTGGTTACATACCTTCTTCAACAAGGCCACACCTCCTAATCCTTATCAGCCAAACAGTTCCACAAACTAGAGACAAAGCAGTCAAACACTCCAGTCTATGAAGCCATCCACATAGAAACCACCACATTACCCTAAAATAATGTAAATTATAGACACCACAGCATTTTAGCAAATTGCTAAGATGCTGTGATCATCTATGGTACTCATCATGCTTGCCTGCTCTTCTGCTTTTCTTTATTTGTAGTTCTGGTTTCCTTTATGACAATAAGCATTGTTAGGCTGGCACATTTATTTAAAGTTTGTAGGTCATTTTGTCTCTGATTGCTCTTCTTGTGCCATGCAGGAAATTAGTATTTCCTGTTGCCATCTCAAGTAATATATATTTTCTCTAGGAACAGATTCTGCAATACCTTCTTGGGAATACTCTGACAAAATTTTAATGATGTAAACTCCCAAGGAACACTTGTGAAGCTGGTCTACAGCCTGAACTTTTAGAAAATGCCTGGATCCTGTGATTCTTAAACACACTAAGTCTGAAGCCACATTCTATTTTGTATGTTACAATTAAGTGATAGTATATATCCTTGTACAACTCAACTGTGCAAGTTGATATTACTCCATAGGTTTACACAGAGCATCTACTTGTAAGAACATTGCACAATTTTCATAAATATTCAGTAATGACAGAACAAATTCTCAATTATTCAGATGTGAGTTAGCTAGCTGATAGATTATCTGGGCTCTCAGATTCTTCTGCCTTTTTTAATGCATTGGGCTGTTTCCCTGGAGAACCAACAATCCATCTTTTGATGCTCCTTAGCAAGTCTGGCAGCACAGTAAACTATAAATTGCAGATTATCTGTGCAATATTCTACCTAAAAGGACTCTCTCTCCTATATCCAATAAAGGAGTGTTGTCTGTACTGTCCACCAGTCACACGAGCATGTTGGAAAATTGCCTCACAATTAGCTCTGTAACTGCTGATGAATGTTGCTGAATGTGCAGGTACACATATAATACATGTAATTAATTGTGAGATTGAACAATTGTTCTTGGCAAGGGTTTAAGAATAGCATTCCTATTCTCATCCAAATTTCCAAAGAAATCAAATCAAAAGTACAGAGGCAATGATTTCATCTCTAATGGGAGAGGTCCTTCTGTGTATGTTTGTCTTATTGGTTGATAAATAAAGCACTGTTGGCCAATAGGAAGGCAAGTTAGTCAGTACTAGGAGAGAAGGAGGATTCTGGGAAATGTAGGAGAAGAGTCGCATGTGATCCCGGCAAGAGAGGAGGAATGCCACTGGCATCCTCAATAAGATAAGTCTTTATAAAATATATAGATTAATGGTTATGGTTGATACTTAAGACAGAGCTAGCAAATAAGAAATCCTAGTCATTGGCCAGCAGCATTGTAACTAATATTAATCTTTGTGTGTTATTTGGGGCCCAAATATGGCAGCTGAACTCAGGTGGCTGGCAGAAAGAGTTAGTGTTACACATCTCAGACACACCCACAGAAATGCAGAGGGAGAAAGTGAAGTATCTAGCAATCTGTACTTGGAACATGGCTTACCTCCTTTACCACTTTTCCCATTGCTTTTGCACTTGTTCACAGGTGCTTTACTTTAGAAATCTCTGGATACATCACCACCAAATTCAGACTGACTTCTTGATTATACAATACCAAGGTTATTTATTCAATACATGCTTGGGTGCAGCTTCAAATCTCTGGGCATACAATGTTCAAGTAATTTATGAAAAGTACTTGAAGATTCACAAGATGTTCAAGTAGAAACAACAAACTCTGCTTTAAATGGTATGTAAAACCTTAATGGAAGTTTTTGCTTTGGAATAACACTCTTCTAGCTGTGGAAGTTGTTTTGAAATCAACAACATCAATACACACTTTTATTTATTTTAAATAGATGCTATAATGATTATTCTGACTTTACTTTTTACTAGTCCACTGGTGTTCATCTGATCTGGACTCTTACACCTTCCCCCAAAGAGAATTTCAATTACCAAATCTGGGAGTTGTGGGAAGGCAAAATATCTTCCAGAGGATCTATAATTAGTTTCTTTCAAAGATCCTTGATGGCCTCTAATTGATGCCAACTCGGTTACTGGCCATACATTTTGTATGTCCCTCTCACAGTCTCCATTTTCTCACTGGTGAATACCCTCAGATCATCAGTGTAGACAGTTCTAAATTTAACCCCTCTGCATCATAAATACCCTCCCTTGAGCACACAGCTGGCTGAGACCACCAGACTGGGATTTAGCAAACTCACAAATAACTACCCAAGCTGTCATCATTTTCCTCTCCTCTCTCTCTGTCTTTCTTTCATTCAATTCTATCACACCAGAAAGACTAGGCAAGTTGATGAGTTGGAGGGAGAATAACAAATTTAAAAAAAAACCTAGATTCTTTGATATGGTTATAAAGCAGTTGAGGGAGATAAATTCCTTGTACGAAGTCACTGTAATGATTCCTAATCAAGCCTGATTTGTCTTTTATTTTTTTCTGATTGCAAAGGAGCAAGTGAGAGCTATGTGCCAGGAAGTATGGGTTTGAGCTTACAAGAGAATATTCAATAGGACTATGTGAGGGGCATAATCAGCAATAGAAATAAGATAGAATGCACTGAATTTATACATTGCCTTATTATAATAATAATATTTAATATCCTTTAATAATAATCTTTCTGCTGTAATCTTGTTATTGTAACCATGGAAGGTGATCATTTATGAAACCTTTGACTCAGGATAAACTCTGTAAAAGTAATTTCAGGATTTTTTTAAAAAAACATCTCTTCTATTTAAGCAAGAATTGCTAAGTAACTGTTGCAGGAGACAAGTGGAGGAGGGGAGATGAAATCCCAAGGTAGATTTTTCCATTGTCAAAAAACTGAAGAGAAGGTAAAACTGGAAGCTGTGACTTCGATCGTTTTCTACCCAGCAAGTTTGACTCCATTCCCGATGCAGCCCACAATGCTGTTTAGATCCCCACTGCAGTCCAATTCTTCCCACTGCCCCACTGAGGCTGCTGAGAGAGCGATTTAGGATGCACTGTGCTCTGCTGGGTTATGCCGTCCATCACGACTCCCGAAAGGATGAGCGCTTGGTGCTTTCCAAGTGAAAAATGAAAAAGTTTCAAAGAATCCAGTTAAATCCCAATTAAATTCAGATCCAAAATTGTATTCTTCCTTTCCTGGCCAAAGGGACTAAATTATACAATAAATTGTCTCTTTCGATTCCAATTTCAAGTTGCGCTTCTTACCTATTAAATCACCCAAAGTGCTTTTGCAGGTCTACCAAATAATGTTCCAACTTCCAGCCGTGCAAAATAATCCCTTCTCCTGTATATGTGTGCCTCTGTATGATAGACTTATACTCACCTCCCACGCCTTTTCACTATATAGTTTTCATATGACAAGTTCCCTGCCAAACTATTCTTTTGTTTTTCTGAAAACTAAGAGCTTCTGTTGGCTTTTAAGAGCAGAGATTCATTTACTATAATTCTTTCTAATTATTATTGAAGACAGGTTGGGATAAGAGTTAGGAGCCCTCTGGGCAATAAATAGCAATGGCCCAGTTAATGAAAACGACAGTGAAGCAAACGGTGGAAATACTTGATGAAGATGATAGAACATCATAAAGTTCCTGCCTACTGGCCTTGAGCTTAAAAAACAAATACAAAATAGCATGGATTTTCGCATATGTAAACTGCAGAAATGAAGACATGAAACTAGATGAGGGACTATTAGGCAGGAGGAAAGAGCACAGAGAGAGGAGGAGATTATAATACAGGATGAGGAAGATGAATTAGAAGTGCACCTATGAAATACCATAATGAAACCCACTGTTCTGTAACGTATGCTAATAAAGAATTTTTAAATGATAAAATAAACAGGGGAGAAAGCAGGAAATAAAGAGGAACAGAGAGAAGAGAGATGAGATGAGCAGGGAGAATTTTGAATATGTGGAAAGCGTCCTTCGGTTCTATAAAGACATATTTTATTGGTACTATTTTGCATAAATGACTTTTTTAGTATTATGTGAGTGCAGGAAATTCTTGTTCTAAAAAACTGAACTATTTGGTTTTTCACTAAAATTTTGCGTTGCTTAACTAGAATCAGAATCTCTCCTTTGGGGTTGGCTGGTGGAGTAATTCAATGACAGAGCTCTTGCCTGTGTGAACAGGCCTTTGGTTCAATGGAACCAGGATAGGCTCTAAAGCTACACAGAGAAACCCTGTCTCAAAAAACCAGAAAGAAAGAAAGAAAGAAAGAAAGAAAGAAAGAAAGAAAGAAAGAAAGAAAGAAAGAAAGAAAGAAGACCTAGAGATAAGAATAGTGGGATAATGAATATGAAGAAGAAGTTGATATTGGCCAGGAAGAGGACTAGCATGAATACTTCAGCAAATTCAAGATGTAGACAGAATAAGAGGCTAAATTGTTGCTTTGAAAAAAATAAATCGTCATCCACTTTTCACTGGTGAAGGATGAACTGGGTTAGTCGTTATTGGTTTGGGAAACTCCTTTACAGTTTTATAGCCAAGTGTTCCGGTATCTTGGCAACAGTCAAATTTCCCATAGTAAAAGAACAGAAGGATGGAGTGGGGGCTGGTAGGGCAGCTCAGCCGGTAAAGTGTTTGCTGCACAAGCACGAGGACCTGTGTGCCATCCTTAGCATGATGTGACATCTGGGCATGGTGGCAGGTGCTGGCAGTCACAGTCACTGGAAAAGCAGAGACAGCAGAAGTCATGGGTCTTTCAAAGGAGACAGCCTAGCAGAATCACAAGCTCCGAGTCCCAGGGCGAGACCCTGGCTCAAACAGCAATAGATGGATGACATCTGAGGAAGGACCCCCAGGGCTGACTCCCATACACACATGTGCACATATATAAACCCAAGACATATTTTCACATGAACACACACAGACACACACACACACACACACACACACACACACACACACACACACACACACACCAGGTAATGGGGCACATTAGAGGGCAGGTTTACTCCAAATGGAACTCAAACAAGATTTCTCTAGAGAATGTTCCCTGAATCAGGGTAAATCTTACTATTCAATATTCTATAAAATGGATTACATCCATTAACAAGTCAATCTCTGTATGACCTAGTTCCTCAGGATTTAGTGTAGCTTTTTAGCCTTTTCTTAATACATTTCTGGAGCAAAGATCTGGTGTGCCAGCCAAGTCCATCTTAGAATTATCCTGACATGGGGCTAACTGGTCTAACCAAAACTGGCTTTATAATGAGTTAAAGTATATCTTTGTTTATCACTAATAAGAATATATTTAATCCTTTATTTACATGATATATGCAAGCAGTATCACCTAAAAGCTTTTCTGGGAAAGTATTTTTTCAATATCCCAAAGGAAAAGTAGGCATTTTGTAATATAGAACTGGATGCTGAAAACATATAATACTAAGAAAAATAAAAGCCTAGATGATTAAATAGTAGGATTTTACCCTAGAAGTTATGTTTGATGAATGGCAAAGCAAGCATATGAACAATGCAATGTCTCTTTTCTACGTATCTGATGCCACATCTCAACCAAGTAAACAATCTGTCTCAATTTTCACACGTACAGATGTTAATGAAGCTATATTGGCCTCTACTTGGTCATTTAGATATGCTTCATGATACATGCAGGCAAGGATATTTACCATGAATTTCTTCCAACAGCACATTTTTATCCATGTGAGCATGGGTAAAATAATATTGAACAATGTTCTGATAGTGCATGTTATACAAAATAACTGACCTAGTCAGGCAACAAAACATTTTGCCTAATCATTTTATCAATTAATGAGGCCCATGTTTTGCATTTTCAGACAAAAGGAGATAAAAACAAATTCTGTCTAGACTGGACTATTCTTTGTTCCTCTCTGCAGTGTGATACTTCCAAGGTAGCACAAAGAAATGAGGGAAATTCAATTACTGAGCTGAAATCAAGTCTTTGAAAAGGACAGTCCACTAGCTTCTGCTTATTGCAGACACTTGAGGAAATGGTTATTCAGGTCAAATAACTGACTGATTCAATTAGAAGGAGACTAGAAAACGATTTGTTGAAGCAGGCTCTGTGCCTGTTGTTGATGGTTGTCATCTACAGCCATAATCGTGTGAGCCAGTGTGTGCTGTCTTTTCTCATCCTAATCTATTTGAAGGCAGAACCTAGTTTTGACTCACTTCATCAGGAATTCTCAGCCAGGGAATGCTTAATCATCAGATTTCAGGATAAGTTTATACGAACAATTAGACCCTTTCAATATTCAAATATATCAAGACTCACATTCATATGGGAATCATTAGTATAAGTACATGAAAATAATATAATATGGTCTGTACTTTACAGCAAATAAGCTATAAAATAACAATTCTTTATTCATTTGATTTTCCAACTAAACACAAAAGAAAACATGTTTAAATCCTGATTTTATAAACAAAATACATAGGTCTTGGATTGGAAATTAAAAGAGCAGGGACCAAACAGAAAGAGACACCTAACGGTCTGTACAATGTAGTTTTTATTTCATTTTATTTTTGTTGATGTGCTTCATACTGTGTTGATTACTAAGAAAGCAAATATAACAACCAAAACCAAACCAAATAATAGGAGATGATATACATCAAAACAGTGTCAAATTATTCCAATTTCCTAAAAATAACAAATTATAAGCAAAAATCATCTTTCTCTTTAGAATAATCCAATTTGTAATTTTGAAACTTAGTAGCAACTTCAAAATATTTGAGACTATTTCTTTTTAATGATATTATTTTTATTTACATCCCAACTGAAATTTCCCCTCCCTTCTCTCCTCATCCCTCCCACCAGGTTAGATTGGCACCCTAATCTTCAAATGCCCCCATCAAGACATCTCTTTCATTACTCTTCCTCCTCCATCCCTTCAACCCCACCTGCATCTACTCTTCCTCAATCTCTACTCAGAACAAGGCAGGCCTCCCATGGATATCAATTAAAAATGGCAGCATGGTGTATCAAGTTGCAGCAAGACTAAACTCTTTCCCTCATATTAAAATTGTACTAAGGCAACCCAGTATGAGGAATAGAGTCTCAAAAGCCAGCAACAAGAGTCAGAGATGGACCCTGCCCTCTGTTAGAAGTCAAAGCTATTTCTTAATGAACTATGCAAGAACTATTAGCTATTAGCCATTCATTCAGCTTTTCATTAAACCAGCCACAACAACACATCTTCACACAGTGTACAAATATCCCACAATACCTTCCCAGTTCCTTCTCACCTCTCCTGTAGATCAACCCTGTTTCTGTCTCTCATTAGAAAAGAACAGGTTTCTAAGAGATAACAGCCGAGCATGACAAAATAAAGTATAAGATGAAGCAAAAACTATCATATCAATGTTGGGCACAGGAGGTCCTTATTTAGGTTGGGAATTTTTTCTTCTATGATTTTGTTCAATATATTCTCTGGGTTTTTGAGCTGGGTTTCTTCTGTTTGGTCTTTTCTTAGTTTCCCAGATTTCCTGAATGTTTTGTGTTAGGAATTTTTTAGATTTAACATTTTCCTTGACTGGTAAATATATTTCCACTATCTTGTCTTCAAAGCCTGAGATTCTCTCTTCCATCTATTGTATTCTTGGCATTTTTGTTCCCGTTTACTTACCCAGACTTTCAATTTCCAGGATTCCCTCCATTTGTGTTTTCTTTATTGCTTCTATTTCCATTTTCAGGTCTCAAGCAGTTTCCTTTCTGTGTTTTTTTTTCTTAGCTTTCATTTATGGGTTAATTAACTTCTTCCCAATTTTTCTTTGTCTTTTCCTCAATTTCTTTAAGGGATTTGCTCCGATACTCTTATAGGACCTCTATCATCTTCATAAAGTAACTTCTAAGATCATTTTCCTGTGCTTCATTGGTTGGATTGTTCGTGTCTTGCTGCTGCAAGATAGCTGGGATCTGGAGATGCTATATTGCACATTCTGTTATTGTGTTCCTACATTGGTGTTTAGGCATCTGGATTTGGGATGGTTGTAGTTCTAGATTTTTCTCTGCTAGATCAGTGTTTTTTTCCTTGATTTTTGTTTCCTCTCTGTGTAAATATCCAAGGGTTCTGGTGACTAGTATGTCTTCAGGTCCAGTAGGGTATTTCCTTTGGAGTTTTGGGACTAGAGAGTCTCTAGATCTTGCCTGGCCTCTAGTAAAGCTGAAGTCTTCTTCCAAATTTGTAGACCAGGATATGGAGCCCTCTAAGGTGGGTGGTGCAGTCTGTGATCCCTAGATATGGTCTAGCCTCTGGAGTCCCTAGGACTAGCCTGGCCTCCTGTACAGCTGCCGATGCTGGGGTCCCTATATCTGGCCTTGGTTCCTATAAAGCCTTCTTCTCAAGTTGTTTACTTGGGGTCTCTAGATACTCCCTGGCCTGTGGTAAAGTAGAAATCTTCTTCTGAAGTTGTAAACCAGGATATGAAGCCAGGGGCAAGTGGACAGGGAGGTGGTGTGGTTTGTGCAGTCTGCAATTGTGGGGCAAGCTTAAAGGGGTTTTGTGGGCTGTGGGGAGTGTCTTACTTCAGGTTCCTAGGACCAGAATAGCCTCCTGTAAGGCTGCCAAGGCTGTATGGAGCTCAGGGTGTAGTCTGGGGTTGATGGATGGGCTTTTTTGATGTCATGTTTTAATAGCCAAGTAATACTTCATTGCCTGAATGTACCACATTTTCTTTATCCATTATTCTCTCAGAGACATCTAGGTTGTTTACAGTTTGGGGATATGATGAATGAAGCCACATTGAGCATGTTTGAGCAAGCGTCCCTATGGTGGGATGCAGCATCCTTTGGGTACAGTGGTACAGCTGGATCTTAGGTAGATTGATTCCCATCTTTTTGGGTAACAGCCATATTGATTTCCATAGTGACTATACAAGTTTGCACTCCCACTAGCAATGGAGGAGTGCATTGCTCCTTGCTCCCCTTGCTCCACATCCTTGCCAGTGTGAGCTGTCACTTGTGTTATTGATCTTGCCATTCTGACAGGTATTTTGATTTTTTCCCTGATGGCTAAGGTTAATCATGTCTTCAAGTGTTTCTCAGACATTTGAGTTTCCTTTATTGATAATTCTTGCCTTAATTCTGTATGTACCCTATTTTTATGTTGAATTATTTGGTGTGTGTGTTTGATATCTAATTTCTTGAGTTCTATATGTATTTTACATGTGGAGTTGGTAAAAATTTTTCCCTCTCTGTAGGCCTTAACATCATAAAGGTGTCCTTTGCCTAACAGAAGCTTTTCAATGAAGTCCCATTTTTTGTTGTTTATGGCACCTGTGCTGTCCATGTTCAGGTCAGAAAGTTGTCTCCTTTGCCAATGTGTTCAAGGATACCCCCACTTTCTTTTCTATCACGTTCAGTGTATCTGTTTTTGTTGTTGTTGTTGAGGTCTTTAATCTACTTGGACTCAAGTTTTACACAAGGTGATAGATAATGTATCTATTAGTGTTCTTCTACATACCAACATCCAACTTGACCAGCACTGCTTGCTTAAGACGCTATTTTTTTAGGGTGTATTTCTGGCTTCTTAATCAAAAATCAAGTGTCCCTGTGTATGTGGATTTATGTCTGGATATTCAATTTCTTTCCATTTGTCAGCATGCCTGTTTGTATGCCAATACCATTTGGTTTTTATTACTGTAGCTCTGTAGTACAACTTGAACTCAGGGATGGTGATTCCTCCGGAAGGTCTTTTATTGTTTCAGCTATACTGGGGTTTTTTTGTTATTCCATATAAAGTTGAGAATTGTTCTGTCAAGGCCTGAAAAGAATTGTGTTGCAATTTTGATGGGGATTACACTAAATCTATAGATTGATTTTGGTACGATGCACATTTTTACTATGTTAATCCTACTGATCCATGAGCATTGGAGATCTTTCCATCTTCTTACATTTTCTTCAGTTTCTTTCTTCAACAACTTGAAATTTTTATCATAAAAGACCTTCACTTGCTTAGTTATAGTTACCCCAAGATATTTTATACTACTTGAGGCTATTGTGAAAGGTGTTGCAGAGAAGAAGGTATATTCTTTTGTGTTTGGATGAAATTTTCAATCAATATCTGCTCAGTCCATTTTATTTATAACATTTGTTAGCTCCAGTATTTCTCTGTTTAGTTTTGTCTGGATGACCTTGCCATTAGTAAAAGTGGGGCATTGAAGTCTGCTACTGTTAGTATGTGAGGTTCAATGTGTGATTTAAACTGTAGTAGTGTTTCTTTTATGAACTTGGGTGCCCTTGTGATTGGAGCATAGATGTTAAGAATTAAAACGAAATCTTGGTGGATTTTTCCTTTAATAAGTACTTAGTGTCTTTCCCTGAGACTTTTGATTAGTTCCAGTTTGAAATCTATTTTGTTAGATAATAAAATGGCTATCCTGCACTATCTTGCTTCTTAGATACATTTTCTTATTATATCTTTTTTTTCTAATCCTTTACACTGAAGAAATAACTGCCTTTGAAATAACTGCCTTTGTGTTTCTTGTATATTGCAGAAGGAGGGATCCTGTTTTTGCATATGTTCTATTAGACAGTGTCTTTTTATTGGGTAATTGAGACCATTGATATTGAGAGATTTCAATGACCAATGACTGTTGATTCCCATTATTTTATTGTTTTTGTTATTGGTGGTGGTGGTGCTGCTGCTGCTGCTGCTGCTGCGTGTGTGTGTGTGTGTGTGTGTGTGTGTGTGTGTGTGTGTGGTGTGTGCTTTTCCCATCTTTTGGTTTTTCTGATGTGATAGTGTTTATATCCTGTGTAGTTAACCTCCTTGGGTTTGATTTTTTCCTTCTACTGCCTCCTGTAGGGATAGATTTGTAAATAGATGTTGTTTAAATTTGACTTTATAGTGGAATATCTTATTTTCTTCAACTATGGTGACTGAAATTTTTTGTTGTGTATAGTTGTCTGTGGTCTCTTAGAGTCTGTAGCACATCTTTCCAGGCCCTTCTTGGTTAAAGTCTCCATTAAGAAATCAGGTATAATTCTAATCTGTCTGCCTGTATATATTACCTGGTCTTTCTCCCTTGCAGTTTTTAATATTATTTCTTTGTTATGTATGTTTATTGTTTTGATTATTATGTGGTGAGAGGACTTTCTTTTCTGATCCAATCTATTTGGTATTTTTCATCCTTCTTCTACCTATCTCCTCCTTTAGATTAGGGAATTTTTCTTCTATAAGTTTGTTGAAATATTTTCTGGGGCTTTGAGCTGAACTTATCCTCTTTTCTGTATTCCTATTATTATCATTAGGTTTGGTCTCTTCATAGTGTCCCAGATTTCCTGGCTATATTGTATCAGAGATTTTTAATTTGACATTTTCTTTAACTGACTTATCTGGTTTTTCTATCATATTTCAATACCTGATATTCTCTCTTCCATCTCTTATAGTCTGTTGTTGAAGCTTTCCTCTGTAGTTTCTGTTCAAATTCATAAATTTTTCATCTCCATAATTCCTTCTATATCCATTCAGGTCTTGAACAGTTTTGTTCTTTTCCCTCAACTGTTTGTGGGTTCATTTGTTTATTTGTTTCATTAAGAGATTTATTCAATTCCCCTGTAAGGACATCTATCACCTTCACATAGGCCAAAAAAACTTGTGTTTATGCTTTAGCTTTGTTGACAGATCCAGGGCCTTCTGTGGTAGGATAGCTGAGCTCTAGTGGAGACCTATTGTCCTGGCTGTTATTGTGTCTAGGCATCTGTGTTTGGGGTTGTTATAGGCCTAGGTGTTGATTTCTGGGTTTATCTTTGTTGGATAGGCGTTTTGTTTCTTGGTTTTGTTTCCTCTCTGGATTTTCAGAGTATGATGCTCTGTGTTGCCTGCTTTCCTGGCCTGCTCAGCTAGTGTGTTCAAAGGAATGCCTGCTGGTGTTGGGGTATGGGATGGATATGAGGATATAATGAGGAAGGGTGGTTGGGGAAGAATGTCTTTGTGATCCCTTGGGAAGGGGGTCAGAGAGGAAAAGGAGATCACATGAGTTTCTGAGTTTGGGGGCATTAGCTCTCAGGAGCTGTAGAAGAGGGGTGGGTTTGCCTTCAGCCTACTTGTTGTCCTAGGAGAAGCAGCCCTTATGTTAGCAGGGGGAGCCTACTGGGGTTAGGGTATGGGAAAAAGTACTGAGTTGGGAAAGAAGGTTAGCACTGGAAGATCTATGAGATCCACAGGAGATGGCAGCAGGGGGGGGTGGGCAGGGAAGGGTGTCACATGTGTTCTGCTAGAGAGCTGAGGATGACACTGGGGGTTGATCTGGGGGAATGCAGACAGAAGAGAAGGTCTACAGGCAGCCTACCTAGTTTGCTGGCAGGAATGGCATGTGGGTTAGCAGGATGTGCCTACTGGGCGGCAGAGTGCGGGGAGGAAGGTTAGGAGGGGATTGACTGTGGGATCCACAGGAGATGTGGAAGACTGCAGCTGGTGTTCTGGTACAGTGCTATCCCCAAGACTTAAGGATTGGATTTGGACAGGGGGAGGGAGTGGTAAAGGTCTTTGGTTAGCTTATCTGTTCCCCGGCTCTGCTTAGTTGGTGTGTTCCCCATGAATCTGTAATTTTTATTTTAAACCATTGAAGATCAAAACATAGCTTCCTCCTTATGAGTCTGGATTACTGTCATGATAGTAAGACAAAAAACTCATTTGAAACATTTGTTCTTCATAAACTTTGAGTGTATATTTATATATAATACCTTATAAGAATAAAACCAGTTTTCCATCAGATCATTTAATTGAACGTCATGAGTGCTACATATATAAATTGAATCTTATAACAAAAATAGACTATTGTTAAAATTGATGCCTGTAATTTCTTAACTTAAAAAAAAAAAGACTGACTACCTCAACTCCTAAAACATATGCAGATGTAAAAAATATGGAGATAACTAAGGTAATTGAATTCTGGGTATATTCTTAACACAGATCTACCAGCATTCTAATTACAATGAGTATGAGAAAAATTATGGCATGTTAAAAAATAACTTCAAAGTTTTCTGGCTGTCCTAAGCAGGATGACTGTATGAAACTGTAGTCAGAGAAAGATGAAAAGGCTTCATTGTGAATATATTATACATGATATGCCAACTTGAGATGTTGAGCCAAAATATTCAAACACACACACACACACACACACACACACACACACACACACACACACACACACGTCTACCTGGAGTCCAGGGAAGAGGTGAAAATAAATTTGTGAATTTCTGGCCTATCAATGTCATTTAAAGGCCCAAGAGTAGTACCAAGAGCATAGAGAGTAAGCTGTGACATCCTGAGCTAAGAGGCTGAGAAGATGAGAAATCTGGGAAGATATGCACAGAAATGCATAGAGGGAGCCAAGTATGAGTAAGGTCCTGGGGTCATGAAGAGGTGTTTCAAGGAAGAAGGAGTTCTCTGGGAAGACAGATTCAGAATGGTAATTTGATTTAGCAATAATAACGATGGTGATAATCATTGTCTTTGGAAGTATAAATTCATTGAAGAGATGGAGGTGACATTTGGTTTGAATGACTTTAATGGGAAATGAGAGTAGACAGCCTGAAGCCAGGACATAAAGAAACTCAAGGGTTTGACGCTAAAAGAAATCAAAGAAATAAGTCAGTAGCTAAAGGAAATAATGAGTTGTGTAAACGGTTTTAAAGATATGCACATGAGAAAGTTCTGTTGAGGTGAATGACCCTGAATTTAAAATTCAACGTCATCATCATATTGTATGATGTTCTCATGTGTGGGTCTGCTGCAGGGAAGGCACAAGGTTGAGTTTAGTGAGAGTTTGGCTTTGGGACGTGATTATAACAGGGCAAAAGCATATCAAAATGTTGAATCGATTGCAACACAATTGTTAAAATATTTGACAATAAAAATTAAGATAAGCAGCAAAATGAGGACATGAGAAATGAGGAATTTTATAAAATGATAGGTGCCTACATTTGGTGAAGTTGAAATATTATTAGAGTAAACTATCAGACATGGTTGTTCCACAGTGATTGGCTAAGGATTCAGACTACAGAGCTATTGTGGTACCTGTGGTGCTTCTGTTTCACATCTGAGTTTTTATAACAAAGTCTCAGATGTGAAACAGAAGCAAGAAAAGAAGTCACATTGTTGCAAGGTCTCTGTCTTCTTTTCAGTCTTGTCAGTCACAATTTAGCTTCACGTAGTGGTAGATGTCTTTAATCTCATCACTCACATTCAAATGGCAGAAGCTGGTGAGTTTGAGACCCCACTGATTTACATACTGAGTTCCAGATGAGCTTTACATAGCAAAACCCTGTCTCAAAGAAAAAGGAGGAGGAGAACAAGAAGAAAAAGAAGGAGAAAGAGGATAGGGGTGTTATTCAAAGACATGCACAGAAAGTTATTGCAAGGAAACTTATTGAAAATGAAAGTAGATACATTCATATAGACTGTCTGGAGAAAAGACTGGACCATTGGGCCCCTTTATCCTGTTATTATTCTGCCTGTGTTTTGAAGCATCATTTCCTCCTCACTTCTCTGGATTAAGTGTTTTAAATATGTTTTAGTCCTAAGCAGTGCTCATTTAGAACTGATCTGAGCTAGACTTTGTTTACTCTTTTTTTAAAATTGTTCAAGGTCTCGGGATTGATCCCATGATTAGGACATTCTGTTACCTTGAGGCTAAGATATCCTATTATTTTAAATTGGGGTTTCATGCTAAAAGCTGAGGCCAGGGTATTACAATAATTTGTCAGGCTTCACTAACAGGATAGTGTTTGCACTGTCTTCTAGCTTCCCTCTCCCTGCCCTAATACTCGTGTTTATCTTGTAGCTAATAGTATTAAAAGACTGTAACTGGACAGGGAATGTACATACATGGATGGCCAAAATCAAACAGAAGTTGTTTTGGAGAGGACTGTAACTCAGAAGTAAAACTTTTTAAGAACATGATCCTCAGGTAAATTAGCAGTAGGAGGGGCATCAGAGAAACCAGACCTACTACTGTGACCAAGCCTTCGATGAGAAATCCAAGATCCATCCCTATCGTTGTCAATTTCATTGGATCTGGAATCAAGTAAGAGCCACACCTCTAGGTTGATCTTTGAGGGCATTTCCTGGAAGAATTAACTAAGAAGCAAAATCCCTCCAGTTTGTGAATCATCTAGCAACAGCCTAGATATAGGTAGTATTGGGAATCTCTGCTCTGGTCTCACGGCCCATTCCAAACCCTGCCCAGATGTTTAACTGGGAACTCCACCTCGGTCTCTCCAGACTCCACTCTGAGAAAGTCTGCCAAGCAGTGGCTCTTCCCCCTGAGATGCTGGGGACCATGCCTACAGAGTATTTAACACCCCAGAACTGCCACGTTATTTCTTCTCCTCTCATTTATAAGAGTCACCCAGGAATACATTGCTTTGCGTTTCTCTGTTTATTAAACCTGGTCTTATTAATTTATCTGGATTTGGTTAATTGCATTGGCAGAGAACCACCAATTGGGGATTTTCAAAATACTTATCAAGTAGACCTAAGGAAAAGCATTTGCTTTTTGCTTGTCTACCATTGCCTCTTGTTAGGGATTGCATCAAATTTGTTGCTACTGTTGCCAATGTTGTTACCATCTTCTACTGAAACCAGAGAATGGATTCATCATCCTTCATCCTTCCAGTATACACTGAAGACCAGTTGCCCTCACAAAATCCTCCAGGCCTTTAGCCCCAGAGTGGGTCTGTGGAAGCATGCAGACTTATGGACTGAGCAGCTAGCTACCAGTTTCTCAACATCCCAGTGTTCAGATAGCCCTTGTTGGACTACCTATATTTTACCAATTTAATAAATCTCCATTGTAATACATATTTTTAAACACGTGACGGTAGTTGTTACAGGTACATATCTGAATTCAGGGGGCACCTGCTGAGATTTCAAGGTTTTTGTGTCCTGAAACAAAGAGTTGGGCCAGGGACACATAGATAGTGATAGAAATGGAGGCCGTTTATTATGAAGGAGAAAGATATTCCCCCAAATAAAATTGGACTAGTGAGCTAAGATAGGTCTGAGACTAGAAGCTCAGTGTTGTGACCTTTTGTAAGATGTTTTCAAAGCTCCTGCCTCCTGCATTCAGAGGTGATATGGTTTTTCTCATGCATGCTCTGTTTCATTATGTATACACTGAGTTGGAGGGTTTTCCCAACTTCCCATGCCAACCAGCTTCTTTCATATATTAATCTAGAGGTCTCTTTCTCTACCTCTACTCTCTTGTGGATGCTGAAAGTTTAAAACACAATAAGGTAGATATTTTAGAATAAGATAAGGGAAATTCCTTTTCTTTTCTCTATGTAGATGGCACAGAGCATTAAAACTACAACTGTGATATAAAGGGTTCAGAAGATAATGTGATCTCAAGAAAAGTTTACATTCTTGGTAAATATGATGAATGAAACATCAGAAAATTGACCAAAGACAGACATTCAGGTTCAAAGATTTTAGGGCAAGGCTTTAAGATATGGAGATGAGGATATAAAAGAGGAGTGCTGACCCAAGAGCCTAGAAGTTCTTGTGGCAAACAACACAGTACATAGAGATAAAGGAACAATACACTAGGTCCTGATGTTCTTATAGCAGGTTGTGGAGGCAATCCTCTACATTCCCAAGGTTTCTGAGGCTCTCTGTCACTCCTGCAATGGATGCAAAGAACCCAGGGTGATGGGAGAGGTCCTTCTGTGTATATGTTTGTCTTATGCGTTGATAAATAAAGTACCGTTGGCCAATAGGAAAGCAAGATAGGTGGACTAGGAGTCAAGGAGGATTCTTGGAAATGTAGTAAAGAGATCCAGGCAGGAAGTTGAAGATTAAAGTCTCTTTATTCTAGAAAACACCAGGGCAAAACGCAGGCCAGAGCGAGGTTACAGGAACCCAGCAAGCGCGACCAGAACAAAGAGGGGGCCAGGGTCCCCACGTGCAGCCCCTTAAGAAGCTCCCTTACATCACCCCGGCTTTCCTTCACCATGCCCTTATGGGTGAGTCCCGGGTCCACCTGGTACCTGTCCTAGGACTATTGGGCGGGGCTAGGGTGTCTCCCTACAGGAAGTGACATAGCAGGAAGACTTAGAATATAAGCAGGGACAAGAAGGATATCATCCTCTTGCTTTTCCTCTTCCTCCTGCTCTCTTCTCTACAGAGCTGCCATGCGATCCCAGGAAGAGGACGCCAGCCAAGGCATCCTCAATAAGATAAGTCTTATAAAATATATAGATTTATGATAATTAAGACTGAGCTAGCATATAAGAAATCCTAGTCAATTTGCCAACAGCTTTGTAAACTAATATAAGACTCTGTGTGTTATTCTGGGCACCCACATGGAGGTGAGGCTGGGGTGTCTTGGCCAAAAGATTTATGGTTACACCAGGGTGACTTACTTTTTCCTTTACTGAAATCTCATTTAATTGAGGGAAAGAAAGGCTTCACTTGGTCATGGTCTTTGCCAGTCTTTTCCTAGAGTTTTTCTTTATATATTTTGATGCTGAGTACTTGATTTACAAAATCATGTGATTTGTTTTCAGGCTAGGGAACAAATCTACTCTTTGAGCACACTAGGGAAGCACTCAACACTGAATTAACTCCTCAGACCTATTTTTATTCTTTTTGTTATAAATAATGCAAATCCTGATTTCATATTGGCTTTCTGGATGACTTAAAATAGTAGTATACTTTCTTTGGAATTTAATCTTAGGGGAATCCTCTTATTTGCATGCATTGGTATACATGAGACTCAATCTGATACTCTTTGTCCTTTAAAGATTTATTTTATTATTTTAAATTATGTGTACATGCATATATGAGCATGTGACTATGAATATGTGATTTCCCAAGGATGCCAGAAGCCTTAGATTCCCTGAAACTGGACTTGCAAGCAGTTGTGAGCCAATTGTGGATGCTAGTAACCAAACTCAGGACCTCTGCAAAAACATTAAGTGCTCTTAAGCACCAAATCACCTTTCAGCCCCCACCCTCTATCTGTTAACAAAGAATTTAACCCATGTCCATTTACTGTGGTAATATGTACATTGTTGCACCTGCCACCCCATTTCTCCAATTTATGAAGTAATGCATTTTACTTTATAAATCAAAATAACTATTTGTTTATTACCTATAAGTGATATAGAAGTTGTTCATGGTAATATTCTCTGCTAATAGTTACCATATTTTGTACTCCTAGCAACCTTGAAAATAAAGTTTTCTTAGAGTTTATTTCTATGCCCCCAGCATTTTCTATTGAGAAAATCATCTTCAATCTATTCAGTTTCTTTGCCCACTTCCGTAGAAATTTAAATCTCAAGAACTTAGTCACACAGGTAATTTTACTGAGCTGAACAGAAATCATGAACTCTATGGTTTTAGAATGTGAAGTATGTTAACTTACTGAAGTGACAAAACCAATAAATTGTCATTTATGATCTGTGGAATCCATTTTGTGGTATGTATGAGCATGATAAACAAGTTTCAGGAAGCCATTTAAAAGCAGGTTTAAGTATTTTGTGCCCAATTAATGTACTATAATACGGCATGTACTTAACGATGGAATCATTAGCTGGAATATAATTAGATGTGTAAATCAGTCTCTAGCCAATCATTTGTTTTTAAATACACCTAAGAGTAAATAACCTCCACAACTCTGCTTTTTACCTTCATCTTGTCTGGGAATATGGACAGAAGGGAATGTGTAGCCTGTGCATAGAGATATCGGAAGATGGATATGCAAAAATGTTGCGTTTTTTTCTTTTTCTTTTTCCAAGGAGTGTTTCCCTTAAGATACCCCACGATGGGTTCTGTATTTGAGCTCCAAATTAAATCAGACCCAGTATTTTTCTCTTGGTGATTTGCCAAGGCACCTTAGTTGATTAAAGGACTCAACATTAAGTCACCTGTGTAGCCCTTTGTGACCCTAGACTATTTGGCAATGCAGCCTTTTGCTGCTCTGTCTGTCACTGCCAACTTGCTTTCAATAGAAAGTGGGAAGTGCTGCTGTGTGGGATTCTATTGTGAGATGACTGCAGTCTGCCTCTTTGACTCTTTTGCTTTTGATTACAGCTCTCCCAGTGGGCCCCCTGTGCTGTTGATGCCTTAGCATTTGATGAAAACCACTGTCAGTTTTAACTTCAAATTCCACTTTCACCTCCCTTGCTAAGTCTGCAAACAAATATAAACTTGGCAATATGAATGGACAAGAAATTACAACCACAGGCACAGATACTCAAAATCAGCCCTCTCCTCTGATATGTAAGGATATATTGACATGTCCTCACCCTCAATTCATTGCAACATTCCTTAGGGCACCTGGCCCACAGGTATTAATAACATAGCTAATATTCTCTAGAGTCTGTGTAGTTCTGTCTGTCTTTCCACTCCTCAGTTATTTGTGGGAAGGTCTAAAGTAGTAGTTACTCTTATTTCTCTGTTATTAATTAATTTCTCTGTTATTAAGTGTTACTGAAGGAATGAGTCATACAACAATATGAAAAATGAAAAATAATTGGTTTCTCTGGTTTTCACTGATTTCAGACAAAAGCATTTGACATAAAACTTCCAACCTATGGTTCCACTGTATTGTGTAGGTTTTCGTATGTATCAACACCCACTGTCTAGGAGCAAAGTGAGGGCAGAGAGCATTCTTCATGTCAAATTTGTGGTACAAATACTTTCGGATGAAGTACAAATGAATCTCAGACTTGAAAATTCTTTTTTGCCATCCAAACATTTAGTATGTTGTGTTGAGTGTAAGTTTTCTGGCCCGCCAGGGTACTGCCACCCTGGAGCCCCAAATAAACACACAGAAACTATATTAGTTATAAAACTGTTGGCTGGTGGCTTGGGCTTCTTATTGGCCAGCTCTGTCTTAATTATTAACCCATTTCTATTAATCTGTTTCTATGTGGTCTTGTCTTAGTGGAGAAAGGTCCAGACCTGTTACTCTCTGGCGTCCTACATGGTGACTGTCTCTGCCTACATTTCCCAGAATTCTCCTCATCTCTTAGCCCCACCTATCTCCCTGCCTCTATTGGCCACAAAGTTTAATTCATGAAACAATAAGACAAACATATATACAGAAGGACATCTCCCATCAATTTTGAGTGTTTTGAATGAAAGAAGACATGACTAAAATCACTCCCTTACAAAATGGTAAAGCAACATCTTTGAACTTTAATGGATTTTACTTTTGTAGTGAAAATCTGTGACTTTGAAGTAATAGGAATCAAAGACAGGCATTATGTGTGCCAGGCAATCATTCTTCCAATGGAGTGGCATCTCCAGCCTCATGAGGTACCTTTGGTCACCACACCCAAGCATACAGAAATATATAGAATTAGTATCAGTAGTAACAGAAGATATATATATATATATATATATATATATATATATATATATGTATATGTACATATATATATATTGAAAAAATATGATAAAAATATTAGGTATACAGGTCAGTGGGGTGGGGGGGGGCAGTACATCATCCAAAAGAAAAAAATAGAAAGTAGAATTCACAGCAGAAGATATGTAAATGTCACTATAAATGAAAAGTATCCAATATTATTAGTAATTAGGAAAAAATTCAAGGGAGAAAAAGATTTTGTTTTCAACTATTCAAGTAGCACAAATTAAGATGATTTATAATATAAAGGACTTGACAGGGATAATTAGAAATAAAAATGTTTACACATTGTTGGTAGAGTAAAAATTGATGAACCTGTTTTTCAGAGCACTTGGTAATATCTCCCATTTTCAATTTTGACTGTGCTCTGCAGGAATGCTTTCACTGGAAAACAATGATTTACATACAACCATTGAACCATTGTTTGGCATAGAGAAAACCTGAAAATATATTGAATTCCTCCATTTCAGGAATGCTAAACTAATTATTAAACATTCACACCACAGGACACTGTGTAGTCATTGCAAATAACACAGGCTTTGATGAATCAACTTGAAAATATCTCTACAACTTAACTCTAAATTGAAAGCATGTTTAAATTTAAATTGTTAATACAATATCATTTATATAAATTCATATATAGTCATTAAATGAATCAGTCTGGGGGTTAGAAAGACTCAAAGCTACTCTTGTATCTATGAATTCATTTATTTGGATGGAAATGTTACAAATGAAGAAATGTGATGTTAACAATTCAGTATTCTATCTGCTGACAAAGTTGACAAGATAATCACCAAACTTTAAGTTGATACTTGTTGATAATGGGATGAAGTAGAGTTAATGTGTTCTACTCTACATAGTTTGATGTAATTTGTGTCAACTATAACAAATATGTGATACATGCTATTTCAAAAAATACATGTATGTACATCTGTTAATACAGTTGTTGTTAGTCCAGATAAATATTTACATGGCAAGCAGCTAAAAGCTTATAGTAACTGACTACAGAAATATGGCAGTGTTTAGGCTTTCTGTTGCTAGGGTAAAACACTATGACAAAGAGCAATATGGTGAGGAGAGGATTTATTTTATTTACCCACCCAGGTAACAGTCCATCACAAGGAAAGTCAAGGCAGGAACTCAAGCAGGGCAGGAACCTGGAGGCAAGCACTGATGCAGAAGTCATGGAGGAGTGCTGCTTACTGGCTTGACCCCCATGGCTTCCTCAGTCAGTGTTCTTACAGCATCTAGGACCACCAACCCATGGATGACACTGCCTACAGTGAGCTGAGCTCTCCCACCTGAAGCCAAAAAAAAAAAAAAAATGTACCACAGGACTGCCCATTGGCCAGTCTGGTGGGGGCATTTTCACAACTGCGGTTTCCACTTCCCAAATGGCTCTAGCTTGTGTCAAGCTGGGATAAAACTGGCCAGCCTGCAGGGCTGTGGTGGTGCACGCCTTTAATCCTAGCAGAGGCAGGTGGATCTCTGTGAGTCCAGGCCAGCTTGGTCTACAGAGTGAGTTCCAGGACAAGCTCCAAAGCAATACAGAGAAACCCTGTCTAGAAAAACATACACAAACAAACAAACAAAAAAATCTCGCCAGCCCAAGCAGCATCTCACTCTTCAAGGAGTTAAAAGCAGTCAAATTATGATGAAATAATGGAGAGCCTGCCTAATTCATTAATTAAGATTAGTAATGTTTGTTCTTTCATTCTTGCCTAGCATACAGCTCTGATCTCTCAGTGCAAGGCCAATGTGATTGATGAAAACCATCACAACCTATAAAATGGTCAAAGATGAGTATGAATGACAAAATACCTCAGTTCTGATCCTTCAAGGGGTTTTACCCCAAGTGGTTTTGTTTTGTGTTTAACTTTAGAAGCTAAAAATAAACCAAAATAAGAAAAATGGATCATTCCTGTGGCTACATAAGGATGCCTACAACTCAAACGAAGCATTCCTTTAATTTTTCAGGCTTTCTACCTATAGACATGAAGAGCAATCAATATCTACCCACAAGCCCTTACAAATTTACTATTTTGAGCAAATCATAGCTCAATGTCTCCATAGACCATGACCCTTCAGTGCTCACCTGGAATGAAAACCCTGTTGCAGAAGTAATGATATCTCTATTAAATGATGGTGAATCACTGGTGCTCAGTAGAGAGTGCATTTAGTTCAAGCAATGCATTTTCCAGCAGCCTGAACACTAAACAGATGCCCAGTGTGGACCATGCACATGTCATTTGGCTATTGTGTGTGTGTGTTGTGTGTGTGTGTGTGTGTGTGTGTGTGTGTGTGTGTGTGTGTGTGTGTGTGTGTGAAAGACCTGAAAAACTGTCTAAGAGCTCATTTTCCCCTTGACCTGTCATCTGTATACTCCGTGGACAGCTTGTCTGTCATACTCAGTTACTGAAAACAAAATGCATTCTCCCGTATTGGCCTGAAGGAATCGATAAGCACGGGTGAGCCACGTAGTTATAGCTAAATGATAACAGATGCCAGCAATGAGCTGAAACCTGCCTACATCTTAATCACAGACACCATGACAGAAAGAATCCCTTCTACTACCAAAGCACTTATCAAGTGTATAAGGATATTGAAATTATACAGGGCCTTCCCTGATGCATTTTTTAATAAACTGTATCTATCTGCACTTTTGGTCACAAACATGAAAAGAATTTGTTTCCCCTTTAAGAGAAAATGGAGCCTTAAAATACTTTTCAATTACATTTTTAATTAAGATAAATTTTCCTAATTTCAGATTAACTCAAATTTTATTGGCACCATGTTCTTATGAATGTACACAATTCCTCTTATATTAAGGTTATATTTTAGTTCCCCTGGGTTGTAAAAAAAAATGAAGCCTTTTCTAGCGTTGCATGACTTGTATCAACAAATCCACACAACACACACACACACACACACACACACACACACAGAGAGAGAGAGAGAGAGAGAGAGAGAGAGAGAGAGAGAAACTTTCATTTAACAAAGATAGCAAGATAGCTCCTGGTAATAACTGTTAATTGGGAAAAATTATAGAAAATAAACAGCATAATAACCCCCAATGCATTAGTGCAGATGTAGTAACTATAAAAAGGATAATCAAATCACCCTCAGAGGTATTTAGTTGCTTTTCAGATTTGGAACAGAAATAAAGTAATGGAAAATGAAACTTTACAATTTTAGAAAGGAGAGTGGCTGGGAAAAAATAAATAAATAAACTCATGACAGTTTAATTTGAACTTTTCTAGCTTATTAAACATTTGCCTTTTGAAATCTAAATTCCCAGAAGCATAGTCAAGCCTGGATAGGGAGGATTGAAGACTGATAAATTTTGCTGCTCACCAGCCCCACAAAAAGCCTTATGTACTTCTTTCCATTTCTTTCTACTGGGCCCCTGTGCATTCTGTTTAGCAGTAAGATGCCTATTGTGGCTCTAGACATCCCTGCCTGAGTGTGCAGTTTCAGTGGAAGACAAGTGAGTGCTCAGCTGACTGTCTCAGAGGCTCCCAGTGGGTACCCATGTGGGGCCTTCAACTAATGCTTGTTCCCAATTCTGTCACATGCAGAGTTGGAAAAGCTAGAAGTGGTCTCATAAATGTGGTTACACAACTAAATCAGATTATCCAGCTGAGTCCCCGTGCTGCTTAAAATGAATGTTCTGGAAGTGTGTTGACCAGAAAGAATTAAGCAGTATCTGCTACTCCCTAGACATTCTGCTCTTTCTAGGCATTTCTATCTCCCCATGAATAGATGCTACTGAGAGGGCATAGACCTGAAAATCTGCATCTGTATGTACTGATTACCCATGCTTGATACGTGTTACAGAATTTATAAATATTTTATTAAGGAATTAATGAACAAATACAACATTAAACATGAGACTTATTTATTTTTTAGTTTTTAACTTTCTTTGAAAATAGATTTTTTCAGACAATATACTGATTCCAGTGCTCTCCTCCCCCAGCTCCTCCCAGGTCCTCCCTGCCTCCTCACCCACCCTCATGCATATCCTTCTTGATCTCTCTCTCATTTGAAAACAAGCTGGCATCTTTACTGTGGCATTAACAAAGCTTCCGTTATATAGGCTCTTTGTACCAAAGAAGGCCTTTCAAATCCAAATTCAAACGTTCACATGATAATCTATTACAAATTTCACAAAAACAAGGTATTTAAACTGAAACTGGTTAAAATTGCTGACACCACTCTGCCTGACTCTTAGTAACATTTCTCTTAGAGTTGAAGTGACCATGAGCATTTTGAAAGTTCAGCTATTAGAAAGCTAAGCTGAGGGCACGTTTGTTACAAGCACAGTGGGATTTATAATGGGTTTCTCAGTCACCTCTGTGAATGCTAACATCACTACTGGTTTTGAGAAATATTTCCCACCCCAACATGCCATCCCTACAAAAGCATTACAAAGATACTGTCAGAGATGCTGTAACTGAACATCACCTATAGTACCCACCCATCCCAAGGGCATTAGCAGTGAAGGAAAAACAAGGATTGGAAGAGAAGGAGTCAGAAACCATTCTGCATAAAATTCTTCCAATTTTCAGGATCATAAAATTGTAAGTAGAAGTCAGTTCTAATCAAAGTTCAGTCCAAACAGAACAGAACAGTTCTCCTGTCAAAACTGTGCCTTTGATGAGGATGTGATCTGTGTACCATTCTGAGGTCTTGGTACTTTTTCCCCTTTTAATGGCTATTGCATGAAACTGGATTTTACATGAAACTAAATTTACCAGTTTCCAGTGACTGGGGAGCACAAATCCATGGCTGCATTGAAGACAGTAAGCTTTGGCAACAGAAATGTTAAAGAAGTTTGATAGATAACCCCCCAATCCCAAATTTAGCACAAGCCATTAAAAATGTGCAGGATAGACCCCATAAAACTTAATGAAACTGAAAGAAATTTTTCTGGAGTATGACTAATAAAAATAAGCACAGTAACATTAGAGGAAAGGAATAGTTCTCATCTGTTTTGCTTCTAGAGAGTGAGAATATGAGAATGTCATCCAAAGAACAAGGGATAAAAGGAAACAACAGCAAACTAATTTAAGGATGAGACAAATTTTGGCCAGGCTTTCTAGAGACTATCTGCCTTTACTTCTCTAAAAGCATTTACATCTGAGCAAGTCCTGACTGCTTGATTAGTCTGACTATCCCAGCTCTAAGCAGAGTTAGCTAGACCACACCAGATCTAGGTCATTAAAACCTCAGTAGTTGTGTGCAATAGAGGGTTGCTGCATCTTCATTCTGTATATCCAATAGCTAGAAATCATGCTGTACATGGTTGTCACATAGCAATGGGATTCCAGAGACTCAGCTGTAAGAAATATCTCTAGTCACTGTAACAGAAGGGAAGTACAATACAACCCAATGGCACCTCAACAGCTTGACTATAAGTGACAGCAGTCATGCTCATGGATGCTTTGTGACCTAAGAAAGTCACATGAAAATGCTTAACATCACATAAGTGGGCAAAAAATACCCTCTACTTAAAGGAAGCTATTTGTAAAAATCAGTAACGATTACTGAAGGAACAGGTGACATGTAGAAAAACTGAAGAGTAAATCAAACTAAACAAAAGTCGTAAGATGATAAAACCCAATGCTAAGATTGAGTCCAAATGTTTTATACATTTCTCTTTTCGTGTAAAATGCTGACAAATCTCTTAGTCTTAAAATACCAAATGGTAGCCAGCTAGCAACACCACTCAGTGGGTAGAGGTGCCTGCCACCATGCATGGCAACCTGGGTTTGAACCCTGTAACCCACATGGCAAAATGAGAGAGCACAGTGTTACAAGTTGTTTTCTGACATCCACATACATGCTAGGGCACACATGTATATGTACATGTGTGTGTACATATACACTAAATAAGCCATTTAAAATGACATTACTTAAAATGTTTTATATTCCTGAGGAGAAATTTTGAAAGGTAAAACAGCCAGACCTATAAAGTCTCTAACAAACAATACAGACTAAACAGATGTTATTTGTTATATGCATCAAATTCTGAAGTTCATTCAGAAATTATAATTGAATACAACTGTTAATTTATGATGTCTGATGACATCAGGATGCTAGAGGAAATTACGAGGACAACTTCTTCCAACCTTGACTAATGTCAGGAGTCTGTGGAGATACATCAAAGGACCAGCTATTGGGTGTCAGAAAGGTAGAATGACTCAGTTGTCCTTCTCTCTTATTTCTCTTCCGATATATCATTCCATCTTTTCTCACAAAAAGTTGCTACTCTCCAGGTAGGTAATAGGCATTAAGGTTTGAAGAGGTAAGGAGGAATAAGATCTATGCTCACCCCAGCACCCACAGGAATGCTCAATCACAGCCATAAATGAGATGTAGAAATGCAATGTAAGATTCAGTGAGACACTCCAGAAATCTTGTAAAATTCAAACTCTACACATGCCCAATTTTATAGGGCAGGGCTAGGCTGTAACTTGCCAAGACGTATTTATTACAGCTCTCAGCCTGTGAATTTATTAGCACCCTCTCTAATGCCTGAGACCTTTTGGTTTTCCACATTGATGTGTTTACAGTTGACACGCACTATCTTTCCTGGCTTTTGTGCCCTCATTTGTTTACCCTGACACATGGTGCCATAGCTTTACGTCTAGATAAGATTCCAAGTGTCTTCACTGAAATCACTCAGAATTATAGTAAAGAGATGCATTTATGACCATCGGGGAACACTGGATCCTGGAATCTCTGTTCTCTGGCATCTGTTAGTAAATACCTTGCTACCTCAAGTGGCTTTAGGGTATGCATTGTTTATCTGTGGAACAGCAAAAGTATCTCCCACATATTTTGGGGAAAATTCTGTGTCTGGCTTCATGGCTCAGAGAGTTGTTTACAGCCATCTGGTGGAAAGTCTTCCTTGCACTTCGCCTGCAATGATTTGTCTCAGGCTTTTTGTCTCTTATGGTGCATGAAAAGGACAAATGAAAGTCCTTCCCCTGCAATATCTTCACTGCTCATAAAAGTTACTTTTCAGACTCTAATTACTGCAATGAAGGCCCATCTCCATTCTCGTGTCAGAGGTCTGATTTTGCTTTCTTTTCCAATTACATCGTTTTCGATTGCTTTATGTATTTTAGTCTACTGTAGATCCTTCATTCTACCAAAAAAAAGCAATAGAAGCTAACATGGGTGCTATGTCACAGCAATTGGCTACAGTCTATTTTATTTCAATCTTTGTCTTCATTTTCCTCTATGGGAATGCAGGTAGATATATATTTGTCAGAGTATTGTTGGACACTGTGGCTATAACCCAATATTAAAATGCTAGCCTTTGCTAAGTAACTCAAATAGAAACAAGCTTCCATCCATTTTAAGTTGCCAGAGATTTAAATATAATGAAGTATCAGCACATTTGGTTTCAGCCTGAGATTGTGGAATTGCGGCTTAGATCCTGACTATTTTGTAATGTTTCCCTTGTCGGGAGTGAGATCCACAATTCTGCATAGGTTCCTTTACAATAGATACTGTATTATTTTTGTCAAACCTATTGATACTTTTAGTTCTATATAAACTTTGATAAAATAAAATGTTGTATGATACATAATCAGAAGGCACCAAAGAACCTTGAAGGCTGGCAAGAAACCCTTATTTCTCACTCATGAGGATGCTGGTCCATGATGCTTAACACATGAACCAGGGGTGGTTTTGCTTGCTCCACATCTTCCAGCCAGGGACACAGCCTTTAGGAGCAGAGCTACCTATACTCTACAGCAGGCCCTGCTTGAGGTGCAGGGCGGGAGCAGCGAGGTAGAGCCCAAAAGGAAACACATTAAAACCATGGCAGTGTGGAATTGTTTCCTCACCAACAACCCATTGACCAACCAACTCGCCTGCAAAATTCAACATCAGTGAGGAAGGAAGTCAGTTTCATTCCCAAGGAGCAAGGGCCAGGGAAGGGAAGAAAGGTCCATTGTTTTAACTTACAGGATTTACAGCTGGGTAAAATTGCATAGTATCTCCAGACATTGTGAAAACTAGCCAGTGGGAAGGAAGCATCCAGGATAGTACCAACTTGATTTCTCCATGCCCTGTGACCAATGAGTAGTGTCTTCAGCAATAGTGTCTTGCCATCCAGTTCTGGTGGGCAGACAAAAATAATACAATCTAATTTTGGAATATTTTTTTAATCTCCGTAAAACCTGCTACCCATGTGAAGTCACTCCCTCTTCCTTCAAAGCTGGCCACAGCCTTAGCCAAATACAAATCTACATTCTATCTATTCCTATTTGCCAATTTTAGATATTTCAAATAATACCAAACAATTTATGTCTCTTGTAAATAATATTTATTGTTTATTTGTTTGTTTGTTTACGTTTGCTTGAAACAGGGTCTCATATACCCAAGTTGGCTTTAAATTCACTATGTAGTTGAAAATGATCTTGAAACTTTGATCCTATTGCCTCTGTTCCTAAATACTGGGATCCCATAAGTGTGCCACCAAGCCCAGCTTATGTAGTTCCAAAAACTGAATCCAGGGCATGGTAGACAAGCACTCAACCACCAAAGCTACACCCCAGCCCAATGAATAACTTTTCAGTAAATGCAATTTCTCTTGAAGAGTATAGTTCCTGCAATGTGTATCATGTATCAAAACTTATAGAATTCCATTGCATAAGAATGCTGAATTTATTTTCCATTAAAGTGGTAAGAATCTACATTGTTTCCACATCAGGGCTATTATAGTGACTATTACCACAACCTTTCATGGGTAAGGCTTTGTGAAGATATATTTTTATTACTTTATGTATCTATCTAGAAGTGAAGTACCTGGAACTGGTATGTAACTGAGTTGGTACAGTATATTCTTGCATATATAAAGCCCTCCATTCTATTCCTAGTACTGTATAAACTATGCACAATGGCATATGCTTGTAATCTCAGTATTCAGAAGGTAGATGATAGTTATTCTGAATTACAGAATAACTTCAAGGCCAACCTGAATCATATGAACTATAGAAAGAGAGACAGAAGGAGAGACAGGAGACAGGAAACAGAAGGAGAGAAGGGGGAAGAGAGAGAAGAGAGTGAACAATTAAATGGTTAGGTAATGGTGCAGTCAAATGTGTTTATGTTATATAAACATAACTATATATGTTTTAGGCAAGTCATTCTTTGGAAGAGTTGCCAAATTGTTTTCCAAAATGCATACTCTATTTTAGTCTTGTACTAGTAATAAACAAGGCTTCCAGCGCAGTACAGCCTTACCAGAATTTTCTCCTATCTTCTTCCCTACAGCCTTTCCCAGTGGGTGTGTAGAGGTATCTAACCATGGCTTTGATTCACATGCACTTAATTGCCAGCCGTGCCGGTCATCTTTTTCTAGACATACAATGCCTTCTTTAGAGCATTATCAGCTGGTCCAGTTTTTGGACTGAGCTGTTATGACTTTATACATTCTATATGCAAGTACCTTACCCAATATTTGACTTGAGTATATCATCCACCATTCTCTTAGTCCTAATAAGTATTAACGCGTAGAAGAAAGAAGCATTGGTTACTATGTGGTCAACATTACACTTCCTTTTATTGATTGTGCTTTCCTCTGTGATAGGTCTAAATGTTGACTGCATAGGTCATGGTGTTCTAACACTGTGCTGTCCTCTAATGTCATTATAGTTTTTGCTGTTGCAAAACTATACTTAGACGTATACTTTTCTTTGAATAAATTGTTGATATAATGGATCCAATTTCTCTCTTTTACCATTATCTTGTAATACTATTTGTTGAAAGTCTGTTCTGTGCCATTGACCTGTGTTGGCTCCTTAGTTTACAACCAATGACCACTGATGATTGGTCTCTAAAGTCATTCAGCTTGCCTGGATGCCTATTATATTACCAGCACACTCTGATTGCTAAAACTTTCAAGTTATAAAATGTATTAGTGTGAGGCTGGGAACTTCATTCTTTATAAGATTGCTTTGACTACTGTGGCCTCTTCATCTTAGCTTAATGTCCAGGGTAAATCATTCAGAGTTCTTCATAGTACATTTGTTTTTCCACTGTTGTTATATCACACAAAAAATAGGAAAAAGTCTCAGAATATGAATAATACCTATGTTGCTGGAAGAATTACCAGCTTTTAATAATATGCATATATTCACAGTAAAACATTTCCTAGGTTTAGATAGTATCACAAAATTCTTGCTGAAAGGGAAGTACTTGAAAGTCAAATAAACCTTTGGCCCAACTAACACATCAACTTACTTTACCCCTTAAGATATAGACTGATGTTCACAGACACACAGGAACCCTGATGTGACATGATTGCATTTGGAAGCACACAAACTTCATGATGCCCTAGAAGCAGAAGGAGAAAATTCACTTATAGTCTTTCTCCTTAGCATTTATTTGAAATTTTAGCAATAAAAGCTTATTTTGTGAATGAAAGCAAACATTCCTTTAAAGCCAGAGAAAACCATAGCAATAATGTCAGGCCTACAGGAATGACTGGCAAGTTCATGTATTCCCAGCACAAATGGCATTTCCTTACATATGATTTTATTTGGATATGGAAACACTATGAGAGAGGCAGCCATAGTGCTCATGCATCTAAGAAATTAGTATATGTACCACTTCATCCCTGAAGTTTTACAGAATTCATGTCATAAAACATGAGGTCCAAGCTAGGAAGATGGCTAAGTTGATAAAATGCCCATCAAGCATGAGATTGACTTTGACTCTCTGGTACCCACATAAAAAAAGTCTATAATGGACATGGTACTCTTTGTAATGAGTATTTGGCAAGATTTTTGAAAGTATGTGTATAATAGACACTTTAAAAGCAGGATTTTGTTTCTATTTTCTCCATCTCCAGCCTTTTTACAGTACAGTTGCCAGGAATACCATCAATCTCCTAAAAGCCATTCTTGTCCTAAACCGATTGACCCTCCAGCAGGAAATCCTCACCAGCTCAGGCACATTGCTGGACCTTGCTGCTGTTTTCTGAATGATTTATGTGAACTGTGGTGCCTTACGAAAAGCCCTGAAATGTCCCTGCATGTGACTTGTTTGCCTGTGATTTACCGTGACATCCTCTCTCGGTACTGGGAAGTTGCTGAGAACTTTTCTGAAGCAGCCCTTTCTCATTCATCCTCCACAGCCTATGGCTCAATTATCAGTGACCTCAATTTTCTGCCCTGTTGTTTTTCAAATTAAAAAAATGCATATGGGCAGTCTCTCCGCAAAGTCACACATTAAATAACATTACCAAATAGATCATTATCCTGTGTGCACTCTGCCATTGCCAATGGCTATGTGACCTTTAGAATGAAGCAGAGCATCAAGTGTTCCACTGAGATATTGAAAGCTGAAGCATGACCAGCATTCTTTAGGGCCTCTGGAATGTTTACTTTGCACTACTCAGAGAAGGGGGTGGTAAGGTGCCCTCCTCAAAGCTGTCTGGCATCACTAGTAAGACTGACTTACACAGAGCAAAAAGAGAGGGGAAGGGCCCACCTGGATGGGGCTCTTGTCATTTAAATGAGGCATCCAGAAAAAAATGTTGAGGAGAGTTACCTGAAAAGAGGAAGGCACACCAATTAATTATGGGAAAACCCAAGTATCTGAGTTCCCCAGTACCAACTTAAGTTAAATGAAAATCATTTTTTGTAGGTGAAGCTGTAGCCACGCCTACTTAGGGGCTGGCTACAGGTGTGCCTGACCACGCCCTTAACAGCTTGCAAGGGCGTGGTCAGGCACACCTGTAGCCAGCCCCTAAGTAGGCGTGGCTACAGCTTCCCCTACAATTTTTCTTCTTGGAAGCCTAGAAAAAAACAAACAAATTGAAGGCATGCCTTTTTTCAGAAAGGGACAGTTGTTTCTTCTGCTTAAGGAGTATAATAAAGATGGTTTCCTCTATGTAGTAATCAATAAAAGTGAGTACATCAGGAACAGATGGACCTTCTGTGTTTCACTGTTGAGCAGTACTTTGCATAGAGGAAGAATTAATGTTTTCAAGATGTGCAAGGTAGCTTAAAAGCATTGTTCTCTGGGTTCCATGTGTCAGAGTAAATCTTTAAACAAGCTGAAAAGCCAAATAAAGTAATATTTATAAGATGTCTAGTGAAATGCCCAATCAATATGCCACAGATATTAGCTAATATCATTATTGTTATCATAATAAACACCACCCTTGTTTTCTTCTATTGGATAGTTATAATTATGCTCAGTCAACTGTACACTGATTTGCATGAAACTCTTTCTCCAAGGTAATAAAAATAAAGAACTCCTCACCACTCCGAATATTACCTCCATATCTTTACCTGACACTATTTGAGTCACAAATGGTCAACAATTAACTTTGATTATTTCATAACAAGTACAAGAATAGTTGTCAGAAAACAGTTTATAATTCTATCTGTCATTATTCAGGGTTACATAACCTAGGGTTATTTACTCTCTCTGGGTTACAGTGAGTAGCCCAGAAATATCTAAGTCATTTTCACATCTAGTTGACCTTGGAGTGGTTCAGGGGGAAGGGATTCCAGGAAAGTCATTATAATACATTGCATTCCCTTTTAATCTGTCCTTGGAAGTCACCTCACTTCTGCCCCAAGCAAGCTTCTCCATCTTGTTTAAGAATGTCATTTTATTGAGCAAGACTGTAGGCTGCAGAAATGTCCATTGCACAGTATCAGTGATATGGACATTAAATATTTACTAAGGGAAAAATACCTGTCTTGACCACTTGCAAATTGAACTTTTAAATACTGTTCTGTAACTGTATTAAATTTAAATACTGTTCTATAACAGAGAGGTGCCTGTTGTCGTCTAATAATCTTTTACTATTTGTAGTGCCTTTGACCTTCATGCAACTGCTATAGCAAAGCAACTCAAATTTTGTTTTCCACTGTTTATCCCTGGGCAGTACCATCTGATAGAAGTAGCATTCCATCAAAATGTGTTTTTCCTGAGGAAGTCTTGCTGTAATACATCATCAAAGTGACAGCCAGTATATTGTATATTACAATAAAATATCCCCAGAGCAAAGGTACATGTGATGATAAATTATGCTAATATGTTATTGTCATTATATTACAGTACTCAGAGAGTGATTTAGTGAGATACATCATCAGTGAGAGATTATCTGATTTCATATTACTCAATAAATGACACCATCATGGAAGACTCCCAGCAGACTCAGTTGATGAATAGGGCTGGTGATATTCTAGTGCCAGAATTCATGTATAGTGGTATATTAAGATGTCCTTTAGAACAGAAAACAAATTAAAGAAAGATGAGTCCATGAGGTGAGGTTGTGATAGCACTGTCAATTTAAATATTATTATTGTAGACAGAGTCGATAGTGAACTGTACACCAAAAGTCATTCTCTGTGCTTTAATAAAACTTTGACAGAGATCCAACTCTCTTTAATTATCTTTAAGAAATCCAAAGATGACTAATGAGACATCATCTATCGTAAGACCACTGGTTAGTCTATTATCTGCAGTTCACAGATGACACTTTGTATGGGCATGTGGGTTATGTCTCAAATAACTGAACCAATCAGCTATTCCCAAGCATTGTGTTAGGGTAACAACTAGTTTGTTCCCTATATAAGCTGATCGTTCTCACCAAAACATCTTTGTACATAACCTTATCTACCTTATGCACTCAAAATGCATTTCCTAAATTTAATTGAACATTTTTATAAGTTTCCATATTCAAAACCACAGAAAATTGAACAGACAGATTAAAAGAATGAGATGCTATTGACTATGAGTAAAAAAATTAAAATCCCAGCACCCATAATGGGTTATCTCTATTGTAATTGTTGGCCATTGAGGTTCCAAAGACCCCAAAACATTACATGCTATTACTGTCCCTTTTGGTTACCTTCCAGAACTTGCTATTGAGACCCTATTGCTGAAGATAGCACAGACTTGCATTATAGAACATGGAAAAATCCATCTAGTACTGACCTGGAAGCTTCATCCTCATTGGCTAGCTTTCCCAGTGCTGAAAGGCACTGTGTATGATGCCAAGAGAAAATGATAACCATCAGTCTTACCCAGATGTGAGCCCTGTAAGCTACAATAACCACCAGTCTTGCAAGATATGCCCACTGGTGCAACAGTGTCATAAATATTGTAGAAGCGACCAATCACTTTCTGCTTGGATTTAAGGCCTGTTGCACAAGATGAAACCCATGCCTGGTATTATTATTATTTGGAGCCCAGATCCTGTGGCTAGATGGGCCATAGGTATTAAAGGAGAACCTACTATTATTAATCTGCTAAGTGGACATAGTAATGAACTGACTCATAATAGGTATAACTCCTTAGATCTGTAATTTAGCATATCTCTCAGCCTTTATTGGAGGGGCTTCCTTTTGCAGTGGGTGACAATTAACACAGAGTCCCAGAAGTAATCAAGATGCAGACATATTAAACTATAGAACTCTCATCCCTAACTGAGATATCCATATCACACCCCCTCCTCCCGGCTCAGGAATCACTACAGAAGAGGGCATGAAAAGGCTGGAAGGGCCAAAGGCAGTTGGTGACTACAAGAATCAGTGTTTTCAGATGCAATGGGGCAGTGGCGCATATGATCCCACAATGGTTATGACAACATGTTTAAGACTTTTGCAAGTTCAAGCCAAACAACATGCCAGCATAGATGGGAGAGTTGGTCAAGAAGTTCTACCCCTAGCTGAGGAGTTATTGATAATTAATAACTTCTGGTGTAGAGAGGTTATTTTTAAGGATATGGCCCTTGGAAGGGCAAACATGCTCCAGTGGTGGCTACACACCCAAGAGTATATAGCCAGAGGTAATAGGACAAGATGTTTTTTGTTTTCCTTTTAATGAGGACTCATTTGATTGACACAAAATGTAGGCAAGGATCTGGGAAGAATGGGAAGAAGGATAAGCATGATCAAAATGCAGTGTGGGAAATCCCTCAAAGAGTATGCTTTTTAAAAGTGAGTTTCCCACACTGCCTATCACATCAAAAGCCTAGGGAAGATTAAATTATCCCAAACTTACACATGTGACCACAGTTGCATTATGTTCTAAGCTATGCTGGTGTTTTGAGTGCCAGATTTTAGATCCACAACTAGCTCCTCTTGTTAGAACCACCACCAGCGGACCAGGTTCTTTCCTTTAAACTTTTCCAGATGTAAATTCAAATCAAGTGCATACTCCACCAAATTCCAATGGCTAGTTAAATGCTTCCCAGGGGACCCATTGGACTTAGGATGAGGGGTTTTCCAGAACTCCCACATTCTCCAAAGAGAATTCCTCCCACCCCAGCTTCTTCTTTCTCACTGATCTCTGGGTATGGAGCCCGAGAGCACAAAGCCAATGTATTCTATTGTTTGGGCATCTCCTTAAATCTTTGAATAATATAAGGAGGACTTATTAGGTGTTGTTGGCTTTTTTTTTTTCTCTTCTTGGTCTTTTGTAGTTAAGGTCAAAATTAAGACAGAGTCCCATTGTAACATCCATTTAGAAAAGCACAGGCCATTTTCTCGAGCCCAAAAGGCAAGGATAGGACTATGTGTGGCTTCTAGGAACGGGTAGTCACATCTCTTCATCAGCAGTAAAACCCTGAAAAGATGGATGTGTCACAGACCTCAAGAAATGTTGCAGGGTCATGAAAGGAGTTTTTCCTTCAGCTGATTTATGTGTGCAATTTCGGTGGGGTGCCTGTTCTGGAGTGCTTCCAGGGATCCACTGGTTAGATCATGATGAAGTCGGCATCAACCTGTCAACGTTCAATTTGGCTTCGAGGTCTGTTATCAATTTCCAGAGCATCTAATATAGTCGACTGAACCAACTGGATGGGGGTCACTCTATGACCCAGCAATCATTTTATGTCAGTCTATCCCAAAGGTTATGGTGCTGCAAGCTCTCTTGCCTTCCCAAAGTGCTCCCATCTAACACCCTCCAAAAAAGGCTGCCTAAAACTGGTTAACTGGGTATTCAAACCTCTGTACACACCTTGGCTGCCCTAGGTTTTATTGTTATGGTGAATGAAGATACTGATTTTTAAAGATGAAAGCAGAGCATTAAAAGTTGGCCAATGGGTCTTTGATTTCAATAACTATATAGTAATAAATAAATGGTCTCTCAAGATAAAATAAATAAATTAGTGGCATTCAAACTGTTTCATGATTTACAGTACTAGAGACTGTATCCAGGGTCTTAAGAATACTTGTTTAGCATTCTACCACTGAAGGATGCCCTCAAGCCTTTTATTTTGTTTTATTTAATACATTACATTATACCACATTCACTATATTATGATACATTTCAGACAGGGTCTTACTAAGTTAGCTACGCTGGCCTCAAACTTGAAGTACCTCCACCTCAGCCTCCCTAGTACTGGGTCTGCAGCCTATGCTATTAGACCGAGTTTGCCTTTTAATCCTGAAAGAAAGAATGTCCCGTCTACAGGAAGTATAACAGTGAATCCCAAAATAATAACACAAGTTAATATATAAAACACAGCATTTGTACTGTATTTTTATTCCAGCTATTTTATTGGATTTTGACATAACAATGTAATTTTTTAGTATATAAAAGAAAAGGCAGGGCTGGCAAGATGGTTCACCAGGTAAAGGAGTTTGACACCAAGCCTGATGACCAGAGTTTAGTCCTTTGGACCCATGTGGTAGAAAGACCATATAGATCTCTGGCCTTTCATGTACATGCTGTAGTACATGAGGCCAAGTATGTACACACACACACACACACACACACACACACACACACACACACACACACAGGTAGTTAATCCTCTTTTAATTTAAATGAAAAAGCACAAGCTTGATGACAAAAGCCTACATCTATTGTCTTTGTTCCCTGCCAGCCTGTTTCCATGAGTAATTTTCCTCCTTTTTCCAACCTTCCTTTTCTCTGTCTCAAATGCTGAAATAGCTTGTTAAGCATCTCTAAGCTGAGTGGAGGACCTGTTCTCAGCTTCTCTTTGTGTCCACGGGTCCCTCATGCAATACTGGGCAAGGCGAGTTTCTGCTGAGTAAACACTTTTTCGAAGAATTCTTAACCAGTGTTTACAAATGAGCAGATCCAGGCTCAGCAAATCTGCAGGGCCCCGATGTTATCCAGCTAGAAAACAACCCTGTGTGGGCCAGCTCACCGGCCAGGGACTAGGCAGCAGTGGGGCTTTATCAGACAGGCTGCAGGTACTGTGCTCTGTCCACGTTCAGGCAGCAACCGGTAGCCCAAGAAGGCAAACATTTCACATAGTGTGTGGACTTAAATCCAATTATTCCAGTGACCAGATCATTCTGATAAGGACTATAGACTCTACAGAGGTAGGGAAAGTATCCAAATATGAGAAATAAACATAGTTTGATCTAAAAATAGAAAAAAGCAAAATATAAAATAAAACAAGCAGAAACTAATGGATATAGAAGCCTCATGTGGTGATTGGCTTGTTGCTGAATTGCAAAGCATGAGCACGGGATCCCAGTAAGAGAGTGGGGGGGTGCAGAGTGTCAGATTTAGGATCAGACGAGTCATTTCGTCACTTCCTTCCTTGATTAGGGTGCATTGACAGTTATATGCCTTCAGCAGGAGAAAAAAATGTGTATTTATTATATCTGATTTTTAATACTTATTTTAGAGGTACAACATATTCAAATCTTCTCTTGTGTATTTTTGGTAGTTTATTTTAACATATTTCTCTCAACCACAGAATGCATAGAATTTTGTTTTCACTACTAAAATTTAATGTGATCACTATTTGCCTTTTCCTGGCAATGCATACCCACCCTCTACTCTTTACAGCCTAACATGATATTTGACTTTCACATTCACCTCTAATTCCTTCCTTCTTCCCCTTCCAGCCTCCTTCAAGTATGAAGCAATCAACCCCTTAAATTATGGTGGCAGGAATAATGTATAGCTAGATGCTTAGCCATTTCCCCAGATTTAGAAATTCAGAACCTGATTGAACGTGATGCCAGGTATCTGCATTCCTAATTTGATGTTCTCAGAAGTAGCCCTTCCTGACAACTGGCAAGACTATCTTGCTCTGACAGTCTGACCCTTCCACTCCAATTAAATATAAAAACAGATCTGAATCTTCTTCAGCCCGTCGTAGTGTCAAGGCTAGTATAACTTCTCTGTCATGTAAAGCTCTTTAAATCAGCCTGCCAAGGAAATATGGTTGTAGTACAGATTTTTAACATTCAGAGATATTCACTCCCCTTTCACTTACAAGGATTTTGAGGGTCAAAGCTATGCATTTTTATTAGATATTATATTATCTTTCAACCTTTGTGAAGATCAATGTATTAGGATGGGGGCGGGGAACGTTTTTCTCCCTCACTGCTAAAGTGAATTGGTCTAAGGGAACTACTAATGAGGATTTTTTTTTTATTTCTTATTGAAAGTTCCCAGTTGACAAAATGAAAAATTGTGATGTAGGAGTTGTATATGATGTTTAAAGTCCATAACACTTTGGAAAACTAAGCATCTGCTCGAAATAGATGAGCTTTTCAGAGAGGGATAGAAGTGGAGAGTTCTCGGTTTTCTTTAAAACATGATGCCTCTGAGAAGAGCTGCAGCATGTTTTAACAAAATAATTTTAAATACTAAGAACTCTTGACTTGTAAATCTAAACAGAGAGACAAACTTTTACAGTTACATCTTTCCATCTATCTGAAATGAAGTAGACTTTTTATTGATTGTCTGATGGTGAGGACTTGTAGCCTCTTTCCGAGGTGTAATATACCCACATCCAAGCTGTTCCCTTGGTCCTCACTCAGTGGCTGTAGCTCCGAAGGTGGTAGGCTTGGCATTCTGCCTTCAACATCCATGGGTTGATGTTATGATAAATCTTTCTCCCAAAAGCCGCTGAGCCCCACCGCCACACGTTCGCTTTATGCCAGCCGCCCGCCTGAGTTAGGGCCCAAATGAATACACAGAAACTTGTATTATATACAATGCTGCTTGGCCAATGACTAGGATTCTCATCTGTTAGCTCAGTCTTAATTATCATAGATCTATATATTTTATAAGACTTATCTTATCGGACGCCTTATTGGTGTCCCTTCTTGCTGGTGGCTCACATTGTGCCACTGGAGGAGGTGAAAGGGAATGAGGGGGGCACTTCCTATTTCCTTTGCTTAAATATGAGTCTCCTTGCTATGTCACTTGCAGCCTGGATCACCACTTCTCTACTACATTTCCCAGAATCCTCTTTGACTCCTAGTCCTGTCTAACTTGCTGTTTCATTGGTCAAACAGAACTTTATTAAACAATCAATAAGATAAACATACACAGAAGATAAACATTCCCCATCAGGTTGATTGAACCTCTTTCTCTTCTGTTTTAAAACAAGCTACAGCCCATAAACCCCATCATTTAACAAAGAGAACCCATAAGAGAGAGACCTAGGATTTTCTTTTAAAACAAACAGGTAAATTTGTTTTAAATGTACAAATTAGCTAGATGTAAGCTATCTTCCTTGTTTTGTTGCTGTTAGTCATAGTTTCATTTTTTTTCACTATGCAGATACCTAAGGGAAACATTTATTTTGGCTCTTGGACTCAGAGGTTACAGTCTGAGTGAGGTGTACTGGCTGAATTGTCTGGGGACTAAGACAAAGCAAAGCAACCTAGGAGGGAAATGTGATAAGGTAAAATTCCTCACTCATGGTGATCAAGATGGAGTATAAAGAAAGGAAGGGGACAAAGCTAGTTGCAGTTCCCAAGGATGTGATCCTGTTGCATTACTTCCTCCTGCTAGGTCCCTTCTACTCAAGTTTCTTGAGTCTCCATAAACAGTGCCAGTGGCTACAGACCAAGGCTTCAGCACATGGGCCAGTAGTGGACATTCACACCCAGGCCACAACAATCATCACTATGAACAGATGCAACTCTAAATGGGAGGTGTCATTTTCTTTAAATTATGGACATTCCCCTTTCTTAAAGCTGGGATTGATAGCATTGTCATCACAGATGCACAGCTGGAGAGAGCATTGCTATCACAGATGCATGGATGGAGACAGCATTGCTATCACAGATGCATGGATGGAGACAGCATTGCTATCACAGATGCATGGATGGAGACAGCATTGGTATCACAGATGTATAGATGGAGACAGCATTGGTATCACAGATGTATAGATGGAGACAGCATTGGTATCATAGAGACCTGGATGGAGACAGTGCTGATATCACAGATGTATGGATGCTATAGCATTGGTATCACAAATGCATGGATGGAGACAGCATTGGTATCACAGATGCATAGACGGAGACAGCATGGGTATCACAGATGTATGGTTGGAGATGACATTGGTATCATAGACGCATGGATAAAGACAGACTGATCTCCAGGGCTCACTGGGCAGTCAGCCTAGCCTACTTGATTCCAGACCAGGGAGATACCCAGTCTCAAAAAAACAAAGGGAGGCAAAAGAAGAGAGAAATGTTCTAACTAAAATACAATCTGAAAACAAAACAAACAAAAAACCGCAAAGCCAACCAAGGTGGGAACTGAAGAAATGGATCAGCAGTTAAGAGCTCATACTGCTCTCCAAGAGGACCCCTACAAAGATGGACTCACAATACCTGTAGCCTCTGGTCTCCATGGACACCTGTACTAATATGTACATGCACACAGAATGACACACACTCAGACATATAATTCAGTGAATTTTAAGGTGGATCTCTGTCCGAACACACAATCAGTAGTTGTCAGCACCAACACAGTGAAAGGTAATAAGTGAGCAGAGAACCACAACAAAAAGAATGAACAAGAAAAAGAATACAGAAGAGAATGGAAGGCATGGGGAGACACTCAAGGCAAAGAAGGGCTTCACAACAATGTGTGCAATTGGCAAGAAAAATAGGAGTTTGATTAGAAAGATAGAGGCCAGAGCATCTCTTCAAAGAAAACAGCAAATTCCAAAGAACAGCTGGGTGGAACAGCACCATATCCAGGGAGTTTCAATTCTTCTGAAATTGTTCCTACTTAGAATCCAAAGAAGAAAGCCCAGGCTTGAAACCTGAGACATCAGCATCTTGGTTAGCCTAGGAAAGGGCCTGAGATATCTGGGCTGTTTAAGGAAAAAAAAAAAAAAAACCTCATATCTGTATGGGCTTTCTTCTATTTGAAGCTATCCTTTGCCGTTGGCTTGTGATAACATTTAAAGACGATAAAAACTCTTTCTTGCTTCATTCTGCTCACAGGCAAGCACATCCAGATTCTGTCATGCCACTCCATTCAGCACTCCAGCAGTGTCCTCCGGAGCCATCTGCTGTCCATGAGAACAAGGCTTCAGAACCCAAATGATATACTTAAACCAGAGCAAAACAAGCTGGAGGCTCATTTCAAGAAACATTGCTTTCCCAAAATGTATTCACTGGGAAAAATCTGCTGCAAAATAGTGAATATTTTATGCAAGTAAAATTAGACCTTCCAACCTGCTCTGCATGACGCATGATTGCCGACACGTACTGCAGGTGATTCTGCCAGAATTGAAGCAATTTCATATTTTTATTAGACGTGTAGTCCAAAGGTCAAAAAGAAGATTTAGAGTCCCTGGTATCCCTTTATATATATTTTTAAATGGATTATTTATTCCCGGTTTTACCACAACATCCCCATCTCTAAGCCATAAGAAATAAAAGTAGGATGAATACAAAGAAAGAAAACCAAATTTTGTATAATTTTTCAAATAGAAATAGCAGCAGATACAACCAAAATAGTAAAATTCAGTTTCTGGGGAGGCATTTTAAATGAAGAGCACATCCTACAAACCCACTGCTTACTGTGCCAACTGCTTGGCCAAGTTGCTGGTCCCTCAGACTTCAGGCCATCTCTTCTTTCTGTGGGCTCTAAATGGGAGCAGTTTCAGGAATGTTGAAACTCTTTGGACACTTGGCGCTAATCTACTTGCGGTCTCTGAGCTTGCTCTGAAGAAATAGCCTGCCCTTCCTCTTCATAATCACTCTCCTACTTTCCTCCCAACTCCACAGATAAGCTCTGTTGTGATGCCCTCCTCCCTCTCCCCACAGCCAACCACACTGCTCATCCCTCCTCTGCTGCTGCTCGGTGAAGTTGGCAGAGACTTTGGTGCTGCTCGTACTTGCTCACATCAATGTCTGCCTTCCCCTAACATGATCTCACTAGAGGAATCTTAGTGCTCTTAATATACTTGCTTTCATCAACGTCTCTCTCACCTTAATGTGATCTTACTTGAAGAATGTCTCCTTTTTAACTTTCACTTGGCATGAGGGATATGTTCAAAAAATATTTGATCAAAGAAACACTAAGAGAATGAATGAGTGAGTGAGTGAATTAATGAATGATGATGAATGAATGAATGAATGGCCGACCTTTGGTGCTCCTACTGGTGTTGTACTTTATAAACTGAAAATTCAGACCTGAAAATTCCCCCTTCTTTTCTTGGCAAGTACATAGTGATTGAAAAGTAAAATTTTTTATTTCGTGTCATTTACCTTACTCATTCATCCAGTTCCCAACTTTGTGCGAACAACTGATTGGCATAGGTCTAGTAGCCTTGAACCTGTGGATTCAAAGGATCTTTCTGCCTCTGCCTCCCAAGTGGCTGTGACTTCAGACATTTTACTGTGCACAGATTTGATATGTAAAACTTTGGAATTGTTTGAGCCACCATCAGCTAAACTAGAGGAAGTGAAATAGTGAGAGTAGGGGACACTGTCAAGTAGTAGGCAGAAGATACGTGCTTTCAAGTGTCAATCTTGTAGAGCTGATGGCTTACATGCTGGATATAAGAGAACTGACTATATGAGTTATGAACAAATAGGTCTTGAAGGATCAATGACTGCCTATACATAACAAAAAAGTTAAAAAACGAAAACTTGGAATAATTCAATAAACACAGGAGTAGATGTTCTCATCTCTGCACCTAGTGGTTATAAACTGTCCTCAAGTTTTAAACACATTAAAAATTCTGGCATTGTTAACAATCCTCTCAGCCAACCACTACCTCTAAAATAGAATCTGCTGTATTAAACTTTTTTTTATAGCCAGACATTTAGGTTTTGGAGTCTGTGGGATGTGGGTTCCTAGCCTGTCCTCACAGAGTACTGCTTGAGTCCCGAGGAACCTGGACTCCTGAGTGCTCAGCATTCCGAGCAGCTGGACCCAAACTGATAGCTTCTAAAGATTCCATCATGCCGTTCCCTCTCTCCTCAGATCACCCTCTCTCACAATAGGTAATCTGAGGTCACAGCTTCACTCTGAGCTGATGCATCAAAACACCACAAACAGCACAGGCCTTGCATCTCCAATCCGCTCAAAGCACCAGGCTCTCTCAAGACACTCTGTGTAAAGTGCCTGTGGCCAGAAGAGGAAACAACCCAGTTTAGCCAGAGTCTTCCTTAGACAGGAGGGAAGGCTACTCTCTCGGTTTAACTCACTGTAGAATTACACTTCGTAACAAATCATGGCATGTTAGTCCTTCACAGAGCCTGCAAGTCCAAAGCCATCAGCTTACAGTAACCCCCATCATCTGTTCAGAGTCAGAAGAAATTAGTGACCAAAGGGGACTGCAAAGTCAGGTAGCCAGCGGGCTTCACAGCAGCCTTCCCTCCTCACTGTTGATTTCCCCAGAGCATACTAGGGTTTAGAGTCCTGCGCCCTTTCCCCTCAGAGACCTATGCACTCTCAATAGCCTTTTTGGAATTTTGTTTCAATCAGGACTTACAAATAACACTAGAATAAATACAGCTTTGCCTTACTTTTTCCAATTTATTATCCTACTAACAGGATCTAAACGCTTTCCAAAAGGAACATCCAACCATGAATAGAGATGGATGGGAGATGGGTCTCAGAGAAACAAAGCTAGCAAATGTGGTATATGCAAATAATTGTATCGTGATTAATATCCTAAAGTGTTAAATTTCTCGATTGTAATGGTAGCAAATGGTAGCCTCAAATAGCTACTTTTTCACTTTACAATTTACACGGTACCTTTTAAGCCATCACTTCTGTACTGGTTTCCACAGGTTTACCACATAGACCTCGGGTTTTTGAACTTTATCAAGAAGAGAAGATTGCATGGTCCAGTCCTCCATAAAGAGGAAGGAGGAGAGGAAAAAAGAGAGAGAAAGGAGAGGAGGCCAGTAAGAAAAAGGGCTGTCCGGAAGACTGAGAAGACTTCTTTAACTCTTTTTATCACCTATTCTGTTGAGATTTTTATCATACAATATAATTGTAAAGCCATAATAGGGTAATATATAAGAATAGCAATAATAGTAGTAGGTTATTAAAAAAACAACTTGCCCATGAAGCAGTCAGTGTTCCAGTTATCGGTGCTGGGATGCAATGGCAATGCCTGTATTTAATTCTCCATGTTATAGTAGCATTGTCTATTTTCCAGCATAGAATAGAAAATCTAATTTAACACGTCTTGCAGAATAGTGTTATTCACTGAATGATGTAGCACCTATGTTCTCATTGAAAGACAATACTGGGAAATAGATGGCAATAAATTATTTTCCAGAGCGACTTAGGAGGAAATAGGTTAAAAGGACCCTGGTTCTTGGAACTTTGAATGGTGTGATAAGGACTGTTTTCTTAAGGGAAACCAAAATTTTGCATTCGCTCGGCTGCTTGTTACATTTAGACAATGAATGAAAATGTGGTGTAATCCCAGGTCTCTAGCATGAGAAAAGGATGAGAGACCCTCTCCACACTTAAAAATTGTTTTAGCAAGTGGGAAACAAAGCTGATGATTTGGCTCTTCGTGTTTATCTGAAATCATTCTAGTCTATCCCCATTCTTCATGAGAAATGCATTTTTATATGAGTTTCAAAAGCATATAATTATTTATCTCATCATCAGAACAGAGAAGGTGGGCTAGCATAAAAACAGAGGAACACAGCAATATCTAACAGTAATTCTGGGAACTCTAGAGCATCCACCCCTCCTCCCCCTCCACTTCCTATCCCACCCCTCCCTATCTTCTACCCGACCAGTCTACAGAGAGCTTAATCCACTTGAAAGCAAGAATCACTTAGTCATGAAAAAATTGAGCCTTTCTTAGCACAAGGCCCAACTGCTGATAGCTCTGAGTTCATAAAATAGCATACCATGAGATCTCAGAGACCAAGGTCCTTGACATAAATACTACAAGTCTGGCACAAAGGTCAAGTATTTCCAAGACTGGGTTTACACGTATGTAGTATAAAACAATACTGTTTGCCATAGATTTTTGTAGTGTTTATCTCATTAAAAATTTTCAGCTTCTTTGTTTCTTTTGTGTTGCTGTAACACTACACCAAATACGGGGGAATTACAAAGAGCAGAAGTTTATTTCTTACAGTTCCAGAGAGCCAAGGAACTCCAAGGTTAAAGAGTCTGTGTCTGGCAAGGGTTTTTTCACTGCAATGTCATCCTGAGCCAGAGGACAGGAGAGGTGGTGTATAGACTTCCCTGTACAAGACAGGGAAAAGATAGAGGTGGGACAAGCCAAACCCAATCCAGTGATAACTAACCCACTCCATGCTAAAAGCATTAATCCATTCATGATGGGAATGTGCTCGTAACCAAATCACCTTTTCAATTACCCTACCATCACTAGATAAGCATTCAAACATAGATTCTATTCTTTGATAACAAAATTTTACTTGTGCTATATTAAGCTGGGTAAGGTATCTCTTCAGGTTTAAGGGGGCCATTTTTAGGACAATGTCAAGATTTTAGGCACAGGATCTAGCTATGTATATTTTTTTTCATATTGGCCAAAACAAGGCTAACCACTGAATTATTGAAAATGTTATGTCAGTTAGCAGAACTGTCTTGGTGCCTCGAGATCTGAATATGCATGTATGTGCTGTATGGTGTGTGTGTGTGTGTGTGTGTGTGTGTGTGTGTGTGTGTGTGTACATGCATGTATGCATGCACTTTTCTGGTAACTATATTCAAGTCCTTGTGTATATTAAGCCAGTATTCCACCACTGAACTACATTCTCAGCCTTTAGGTGTTTTTATTTAATTAAAATATAATTATATCATTTCTCCTCCCCTTCTCCACCCTCCTGCTCCTCTCATATTTGTACCTCCCTCAAATTCATAAACGGCTCTTCTTTAACCACTGTTGTTACATAAACACATAAATGAATCATCATGTAGATATAACCTTCTGAGTCTGTTCAGTGTTGCTTTCGTGTTTATAGGGTTGACGACTCATTATTTATTGGATAACTAATCAGGGAGTTCATCCTAGTCCTTAATTGCTTGTAACTCTTTATCTAGTGGTGGGAACCCAGGATATTGCCTGTATCTATGTTGGGACATCAATTGTTGCTGGAGTTGTTCCGTTTTGTTTAGATAACCCTATTGTGGCAATTCCATGGGTATGGCTTCCCTGTCATAGCTACAAGGCCTCAACGCAGCCTTCCTGGTCCCCTGGCTCTTCCAATCATTCTGCCTCTCATCCATGATATCCACTGACCTTTGGGTATAGTTGTCTTGTATATGTGTCAATTGAGGTTGGGCATCCCACAGTTGTTTATCTGCATTTTGACTAGTTGTCTTTCTCTATAATGGACTCCATCTGTTGTAAAGAGAAGCTTATTTGACGAGGGATGAGATCTACACTTCTTTATGGATATACAAGAAAGTCTTTACAGTGACATTAGAATTATACTGTTTTAAAAGAGTGGTTATAAAAGGTCCTCTTTTAAGAACCAGGGTCTTGCTAGCCATGTGTAGTTGGTAGGGAGGGTCTTATTCCATAGCTCAAATTAGCCTTGAACTCACTGTGTAACCCTGGCTGATCTCAAACTAGTGATCCTTCTTCTGTCTCTTTATTTGAATAAAGATATCATAACCTGTAACTTCTCGTTATAGATGATAGATAGACAGACAGGTAGGTAGATAGATATATTCTATATATGAGAGAAAATATGATATTCAGCTTTCTAAATCTAGCTTACTTTGCTTAACATGATGATCTCCAATTCCATCCATTCTCTTGCTAATAACCTAATTTTGTACTTCATTACTTAATCAAGTTTCATGGTGTACAAATGCCCTTTTTCTTTGGGCTAAACATCAAATCCAGAGAATGAGAGCTAGAGGATTTTTCAAATGTCTTTGCTCTCTCTGGATCATTTCTTTTCACTGTTAAGTCTGTAATTTTACTACCTATCTATTGATTGGCCAGTCCTCTGGAGACAATAGGGCGACATTCTAAAATTTAGATATGAGCTACCTCTGCAATACAGCTAGCTGCATTGTGGGGTTGCTGGGCATGCACAGATATATGAGTATGCAGAGCTGCGAACTCTCTTTTCAGCACTTTAATATCTGCAACCCACTACCTACTTGCTGGGTAACAAGCTTTGAATATAATTTGGGAAACAGAGTTAAAGCTGTGCTAGCAGTGGTTTCAGTAGCCTGTACGTCTCTGACTTCCTGTTCTTCCTTTGTTCCCTAGCGATTAAGCTTCCTGTGTAAGAGAGGGATTAGTAATGAAAGCGCTTCGGAATCCCAGTTAGTCCCTTTGATTAGCGTCTTTTCTTCTAACATACGGTGAAACAACGAGCAATGATTGTGGTTTCAAATCTAAAGAATTATACTGTTTGTTCATTCCTGGAACCTGAAGCAAGCATCTGATGGTTAGAGCTTCCAGAAATAACAGAAAGAAATGAAAGGAGACAAAGAGCACCTTAGCACCCGTGGGTGAAAATGTGTAGACAAGATTAAGTCACAGCTTAAGTTAGTACATCGAATTAAAGGGTGGGGAGCCAGGGAGGTGGGGTGGCTCCATGGAAATCAGAGAACCTGGGTTCCAACTCCCAGGATGCACACAAAGCTGAGTGAGTCAGCATCTGTAATCTAAGCACACCTACCATGAGATGGGAGATGGAGACAGGAGAAGCCCCAGAAACTCCGGGGCCAGTTAGCTAGCTACACATGGCCAAACACTAAAGAGAACCTGCCTTATATGTGTTAGAAGGTTGGGGCTGATACCTGAGGCTCTTCTCTGATCTCATATGGGTGCTCCATACATGTGCTATGACATGTGGGCACCCTCACTCACACACACAAGCATGCACACACATACACACTACACATGAATGCAGAAGATAACTAGACTTCTACTTCCTTTTATGTAGGAAATAGAAACCATGCCCCGGGCTTAAGGGTGTCTTCCTTTTTGCCTAATCTTACCACTAGAAATAAACTATATTTAGTATTCCTTATGAGAAAGAAATATCCTCTGAATGTTTCCTTATCTCTATCACATGTGAGCTCAGGAGCACCCCAGTCTCCACCCACTATTAGATTCCTGCTTTTTGTTACTTTCCACATTAAATGTCTGTCCCAGTTTTTTTTTTTTCATATTTTATTTTAAGATTATTCTGGCTCATGGTTTCCATTTCCAGACAACACTGGGCAAAGAATTTGAAATAAAGATATGCTGTTCCTTTTGTGGTGGTATTTACTTAAACAAGTACTGAAGGAAGTTCTTTTTTTTTTTTTTAAACCAGAATAGGGTAATAATTAGTCTTCTGGAGTTGCCATGAGAAAATACCACCAACTGGGTGTCCTAAACACCAGACATCTTTTCTTTGTAGTTCTGGGAGTCCAGCACCAAGGTGTCAGCAGTTCTGGCTCTTCTGGAAGCTTCTCTGGCTCACAGACAGCTGGCTGCTTCCTGAGGGTGTCCTCACATGGCCTTCTCTCTGAGCCTGAGGATTCTTTGCTGTCTCATCCTCCTCCTGTAGGGACACCAGTCTTATTGGGTTACATCCTTATGGCTTGATTGAACCTGAATTACCTTTCCTTCAAGTCTCTTTTAAGATAGTCACCCTGTGAATTAGGGCTTCAGCTCACAAATTTGTAGTAAATGCAGTTCACAATAGGTAGCAATGCAGCTTGTCAAATGATTTTTAATATCTTCCCTTTGGGAAGAAAAGAAAATCTCAAGAAGGAAGGTGATAGAATTCACCTTTACATGTGGAAATTGTTTGAAATACAAATGTATATGCATAGGTGAATCATTTGGATAAGGATATCTTTTACAAGTCAATGGGTAAATGAACAGAAAGTCACCATTAGCTGCTGCTTTACACTACCCCATAGAACACACGAGGACTTATCAAAGGCAAAGGCAAGTAGGTGACACTGGCTTCCTTGGAGTATCACTTAAGGTTCATTGACAGCCTTTAATCATCTTACTTTTAGTGCATTTGCCAAATGTAACAAACCAAAATACAGAATGCATGTTTCAATTATAGTTCAAGACAGGTGATTGCTTTATTCATTTATGATAAATGTCAGTCTCATTTGATAGTTGGGACACACTTGAAAAAAAAAAAAAAAAAAAAAAAAAAAAAAAAAAAAAAAAAAAAAAAAAGCCTCTTCCATGGAGTATATATACTCTAAAACATTATTTGCTGTTCATCCTGTTTATCTAGGATTCTGATTTAACTGTGGGTTCTGTGGAGTTTGTTGTTTGGCTGGTTGTTTTCCAGCAAACTTAGATTAAAGATTGAATCTTTGGAGGGTATGATGTATGTGTGAAGAGAGGTGCATCAGTTAAGAATGTTTGCTACTCTTCCACAGGACCGGAATTCCATTCACACCATCCATTTCTGGTGACTCACAGCCATCTGTAACTCTAGCTCTGGGATACAAGAAACCCTCAGCTGGCCTCCACAGTCACTGTCACACACATAGCACACACAGAAAACACACACACACACACACACATAAATAAATTTTAAGAGAAAAAAATGACTCCCTTCTCTGGCCCCCACACCCAGTTAAACTACTCTCACTAACTTTATAAATATAATTTCCTGGTCTTTATTCCATTAAAAAAAAAAACTCTGCCCTAAAGCACAGATTTAGACTCCTGTCCAAGCTGCTGCATGATATATGACTACACTATATCACATTAAATATTAAAATTAGTTATGTATCCAACTCTCCAACTAAAGTATTTATGCGTCTCTAGCAATATCTCATCTTGCCGTCTGTATGTTTGCAGTAGTAGGCTTCAGACACTAAGGGTATCAATTGTTCCCTCTGAACGCTAGACTGCTCACTCACCTGTAAAAGCAGAGGATTGGATTCAAGATGTTTTCCCCAAGGGTCCTAACAATTCCTCTCGAGGCTTCTCTGAAATGAAGGCTTCACTGATTATCCCATTTGCCTTATGAAGCCTAAATTGTTCCTACTTCAAATTAATCCTCTTTTTTTCTTTAAGTTCATAGTGCTTCGATTGTTAAATAATTAAAAATTATAGTACTCAGAAATTTCACCTCTAAAAGATAAGTTTACCAACCCTAAATTCATCCAAGGGTGAAAGAAAGTACATACATTTTTTCCCCTCCACTCCTCCCCTACAGTCCCCTTAACACAGATTTTTGTGCAG